>NW_027194341.1:0-48923 GCF_032444005.1 Ranitomeya imitator
AAAAATTTTAACCAGTCATCGTTCTCACAACACTGAGGACCAGTCATTCGAAATGACTTCTCCATGCATTTTATGCATTGGTAAAAGCACTATAATGAAAAGTGTGATATGTTTTCAGGTATCTCCTATACTAATAGAGCCACATGCTCACCGGTTTGCCACATGATGTAGGCCTATGGACTGAACAAGAAACCACCAAAAATTTTAACCAGTCATCGTTCTCACAACACTGAGGACCAGTCATTCGAAATGACTTCTCCATGCATTTTATGCATTGGTAAAAGCACTATGATGAAAAGTGTGATATGTTTTCAGGTATCTCCTATACTAATAGAGCCACATGCTCACCGGTTTGCCACATGATGTAGGCCTATGGACTGAACAAGAAACCACCAAAAATTTTAACCAGTCATCGTTCTCACAACACTGAGGACCAGTCATTCGAAATGACTTCTCCATGCATTTTATGCATTGGTAAAAGCACTATGATGAAAAGTGTGATATGTTTTCAGGTATCTCCTATACTAATAGAGCCACATGCTCACCGGTTTGCCACATGATGTAGGCCTATGGACTGAACAAGAAACCACCAAAAATTTTAACCAGTCATCGTTCTCACAACACTGAGGACCAGTCATTCGAAATGACTTCTCCATGCATTTTATGCATTGGTAAAAGCACTATGATGAAAAGTGTGATATGTTTTCAGGTATCTCCTATACTAATAGAGCCACATGCTCACCGGTTTGCCACATGATGTAGGCCTATGGACTGAACAAGAAACCACCAAAAATTTTAACCAGTCATCGTTCTCACAACACTGAGGACCAGTCATTCGAAATGACTTCTCCATGCATTTTATGCATTGGTAAAAGCACTATGATGAAAAGTGTGATATGTTTTCAGGTATCTCCTATACTAATAGAGCCACATGCTCACCGGTTTGCCACATGATGTAGGCCTATGGACTGAACAAGAAACCACCAAAAAT
This sequence comes from Ranitomeya imitator, assembly GCF_032444005.1. Taxonomy (NCBI): domain Eukaryota; kingdom Metazoa; phylum Chordata; class Amphibia; order Anura; family Dendrobatidae; genus Ranitomeya; species Ranitomeya imitator. The sequence goes on from NW_027194341.1 coordinate 992, forward strand.
TTTAACCAGTCATCGTTCTCACAACACTGAGGACCAGTCATTCGAAATGACTTCTCCATGCATTTTATGCATTGGTAAAAGCACTATGATGAAAAGTGTGATATGTTTTCAGGTATCTCCTATACTAATAGAGCCACATGCTCACCGGTTTGCCACATGATGTAGGCCTATGGACTGAACAAGAAACCACCAAAAATTTTAACCAGTCATCGTTCTCACAACACTGAGGACCAGTCATTCGAAATGACTTCTCCATGCATTTTATGCATTGGTAAAAGCACTATGATGAAAAGTGTGATACGTTTTCAGGTATCTCCTATACTAATAGAGCCACATGCTCACCGGTTTGCCACATGATGTAGGCCTATGGACTGAACAAGAAACCACCAAAAATTTTAACCAGTCATCGTTCTCACAACACTGAGGACCAGTCATTCGAAATGACTTCTCCATGCATTTTATGCATTGGTAAAAGCACTATGATGAAAAGTGTGATATGTTTTCAGGTATCTCCTATACTAATAGAGCCACATGCTCACCGGTTTGCCACATGATGTAGGCCTATGGACTGAACAAGAAACCACCAAAAATTTTAACCAGTCATCGTTCTCACAACACTGAGGACCAGTCATTCGAAATGACTTCTCCATGCATTTTATGCATTGGTAAAAGCACTATGATGAAAAGTGTGATATGTTTTCAGGTATCTCCTATACTAATAGAGCCACATGCTCACCGGTTTGCCACATGATGTAGGCCTATGGACTGAACAAGAAACCACCAAAAATTTTAACCAGTCATCGTTCTCACAACACTGAGGACCAGTCATTCGAAATGACTTCTCCATGCATTTTATGCATTGGTAAAAGCACTATGATGAAAAGTGTGATATGTTTTCAGGTATCTCCTATACTAATAGAGCCACATGCTCACCGGTTTGCCACATGATGTAGGCCTATGGACTGAACAAGAAACCACCAAAAATTTTAACCAGTCATCGTTCTCACAACACTGAGGACCAGTCATTCGAAATGACTTCTCCATGCATTTTATGCATTGGTAAAAGCACTATGATGAAAAGTGTGATATGTTTTCAGGTATCTCCTATACTAATAGAGCCACATGCTCACCGGTTTGCCACATGATGTAGGCCTATGGACTGAACAAGAAACCACCAAAAATTTTAACCAGTCATCGTTCTCACAACACTGAGGACCAGTCATTCGAAATGACTTCTCCATGCATTTTATGCATTGGTAAAAGCACTATGATGAAAAGTGTGATATGTTTTCAGGTATCTCCTATACTAATAGAGCCACATGCTCACCGGTTTGCCACATGATGTAGGCCTATGGACTGAACAAGAAACCACCAAAAATTTTAACCAGTCATCGTTCTCACAACACTGAGGACCAGTCATTCGAAATGACTTCTCCATGCATTTTATGCATTGGTAAAAGCACTATGATGAAAAGTGTGATATGTTTTCAGGTATCTCCTATACTAATAGAGCCACATGCTCACCGGTTTGCCACATGATGTAGGCCTATGGACTGAACAAGAAACCACCAAAAATTTTAACCAGTCATCGTTCTCACAACACTGAGGACCAGTCATTCGAAATGACTTCTCCATGCATTTTATGCATTGGTAAAAGCACTATGATGAAAAGTGTGATATGTTTTCAGGTATCTCCTATACTAATAGAGCCACATGCTCACCGGTTTGCCACATGATGTAGGCCTATGGACTGAACAAGAAACCACCAAAAATTTTTTTTTTTTTTTTTTTCCAAATAATCTTTATTGGATTTTAACAATTAACTGGGCAGGAATGGAAGGGGGAAAAGCGGGGATGCGGGGAGAGGGAAAAGGGGGGGTGGAGGGAGGCTGGAAGGAGGGGGGGGAGAACATGGGAAGAAAAAGGGGAGAGAAGACACTTGAAGTAAGCGACAACAGGTAACCATATTTGTCAAATGATAAAACAGCATTTGGAAGGTGAATAATTATAATTATAATACATTTGCTCATGAAAGAGGGGTGGACTCACTGAACAATCTTGAATTACAGACACGTTAAACCAAAGTCCGGTACGCTTTGTGCTAATTTCAACTGGAAATTGTTACGGGAAAACTTCTTCCCAACGAGCCCATTTTTTTGAGCATTTTTTGAGGCTGTCGTTATTTAGGGCGAATTTTTGCTCGTATGCTCTATGAAGGTCAATACGGTCTTTGATCTCTTGGAATGATGGAGGATTAGGCTTTTTCCAGTTGTATGCGATGGCATTTTTGGTGACCAAAAGGATATGAATGACCAACGCTTTGAGAGGAAAGTGTGTGTCGCTTAATCCCACAGAGAGCAATGCAGAAACCACCAAAAATTTTAACCAGTCATCGTTCTCACAACACTGAGGACCAGTCATTCGAAATGACTTCTCCATGCATTTTATGCATTGGTAAAAGCACTATGATGAAAAGTGTGATATGTTTTCAGGTATCTCCTATACTAATAGAGCCACATGCTCACCGGTTTGCCACATGATGTAGGCCTATGGACTGAACAAGAAACCACCAAAAATTTTAACCAGTCATCGTTCTCACAACACTGAGGACCAGTCATTCGAAATGACTTCTCCATGCATTTTATGCATTGGTAAAAGCACTATGATGAAAAGTGTGATATGTTTTCAGGTATCTCCTATACTAATAGAGCCACATGCTCACCGGTTTGCCACATGATGTAGGCCTATGGACTGAACAAGAAACCACCAAAAATTGTATCCAGTCATCGTTCTCACAACACTGAGGACCAGTCATTCGAAATGACTTCTCCATGCATTTTATGCATTGGTAAAAGCACTATGATGAAAAGTGTGATATGTTTTCAGGTATCTCCTATACTAATAGAGCCACATGCTCACCGGTTTGCCACATGATGTAGGCCTATGGACTGAACAAGAAACCACCAAAAATTTTAACCAGTCATCGTTCTCACAACACTGAGGACCAGTCATTCGAAATGACTTCTCCATGCATTTTATGCATTGGTAAAAGCACTATGATGAAAAGTGTGATATGTTTTCAGGTATCTCCTATACTAATAGAGCCACATGCTCACCGGTTTGCCACATGATGTAGGCCTATGGACTGAACAAGAAACCACCAAAAATTTTAACCAGTCATCGTTCTCACAACACTGAGGACCAGTCATTCGAAATGACTTCTCCATGCATTTTATGCATTTGTTAAAAGCACTATGATGAAAAGTGTGATATGTTTTCAGGTATCTCCTATACTAATAGAGCCACATGCTCACCGGTTTGCCACATGATGTAGGCCTATGGACTGAACAAGAAACCACCAAAAATTTTAACCAGTCATCGTTCTCACAACACTGAGGACCAGTCATTCGAAATGACTTCTCCATGCATTTTATGCATTGGTAAAAGCACTATGATGAAAAGTGTGACATGTTTTCAGGTATCTCCTATACTAATAGAGCCACATGCTCACCGGTTTGCCACATGATGTAGGCCTATGGACTGAACAAGAAACCACCAAAAATTTTAACCAGTCATCGTTCTCACAACACTGAGGACCAGTCATTCGAAATGACTTCTCCATGCATTTTATGCATTGGTAAAAGCACTATGATGAAAAGTGTGATATGTTTTCAGGTATCTCCTATACTAATAGAGCCACATGCTCATCGGTTTGCCACATGATGTAGGCCTATGGACTGAACAAGAAACCACCAAAAATTTTAACCAGTCATCGTTCTCACAACACTGAGGACCAGTCATTCGAAATGACTTCTCCATGCATTTTATGCATTGGTAAAAGCACTATGATGAAAAGTGTGATATGTTTTCAGGTATCTCCTATACTAATAGAGCCACATGCTCACCGGTTTGCCACATGATGTAGGCCTATGGACTGAACAAGAAACCACCAAAAATTTTAACCAGTCATCGTTCTCACAACACTGAGGACCAGTCATTCGAAATGACTTCTCCATGCATTTTATGCATTGGTAAATGCACTATGATGAAAAGTGTGATATGTTTTCAGGTATCTCCTATACTAATAGAGCCACATGCTCACCGGTTTGCCACATGATGTAGGCCTATGGACTGAACAAGAAACCACCAAAAATTTTAACCAGTCATGGTTCTCACAACACTGAGGACCAGTCATTCGAAATGACTTCTCCATGCATTTTATGCATTGGTAAAAGCACTATGATGAAAAGTGTGATATGTTTTCAGGTATCTCCTATACTAATAGAGCCACATGCTCACCGGTTTGCCACATGATGTAGGCCTATGGACTGAACAAGAAACCACCAAAAATTTTAACCAGTCATCGTTCTCACAACACTGAGGACCAGTCATTCGAAATGACTTCTCCATGCATTTTATGCATTGGTAAAAGCACTATGATGAAAAGTGTGATATGTTTTCAGGTATCTCCTATACTAATAGAGCCACATGCTCACCGGTTTGCCACATGATGTAGGCCTATGGACTGAACAAGAAACCACCAAAAATTTTAACCAGTCATCGTTCTCACAACACTGAGGACCAGTCATTCGAAATGACTTCTCCATGCATTTTATGCATTGGTAAAAGCACTATGATGAAAAGTGTGATATGTTTTCAGGTATCTCCTATACTAATAGAGCCACATGCTCACCGGTTTGCCACATGATGTAGGCCTATGGACTGAACAAGAAACCACCAAAAATTTTATCCAGTCATCGTTCTCACAACACTGAGGACCAGTCATTCGAAATGACTTCTCCATGCATTTTATGCATTGGTAAAAGCACTATGATGAAAAGTGTGATATGTTTTCAGGTATCTCCTATACTAATAGAGCCACATGCTCACCGGTTTGCCACATGATGTAGGCCTATGGACTGAACAAGAAACCACCAAAAATTTTAACCAGTCATCGTTCTCACAACACTGAGGACCAGTCATTCGAAATGACTTCTCCATGCATTTTATGCATTGATAAAAGCACTATGATGAAAAGTGTGATATGTTTTCAGGTATCTCCTATACTAATAGAGCCACATGCTCACCGGTTTGCCACATGATGTAGGCCTATGGACTGAACAAGAAACCACCAAAAATTTTAACCAGTCATCGTTCTCACAACACTGAGGACCAGTCATTCGAAATGACTTCTCCATGCATTTTATGCATTTGTTAAAAGCACTATGATGAAAAGTGTGATATGTTTTCAGGTATCTCCTATACTAATAGAGCCACATGCTCACCGGTTTGCCACATGATGTAGGCCTATGGACTGAACAAGAAACCACCAAAAATTTTAACCAGTCATCGTTCTCACAACACTGAGGACCAGTCATTCGAAATGACTTCTCCATGCATTTTATGCATTGGTAAAAGCACTATGATGAAAAGTGTGATATGTTTTCAGGTATCTCCTATACTAATAGAGCCACATGCTCACCGGTTTGCCACATGATGTAGGCCTATGGACTGAACAAGAAACCACCAAAAATTTTAACCAGTCATCGTTCTCACAACACTGAGGACCAGTCATTCGAAATGACTTCTCCATGCATTTTATGCATTGGTAAAAGCACTATGATGAAAAGTGTGACATGTTTTCAGGTATCTCCTATACTAATAGAGCCACATGCTCACCGGTTTGCCACATGATGTAGGCCTATGGACTGAACAAGAAACCACCAAAAATTTTAACCAGTCATCGTTCTCACAACACTGAGGACCAGTCATTCGAAATGACTTCTCCATGCATTTTATGCATTGGTAAAAGAACTATGATGAAAAGTGTGATATGTTTTCAGGTATCTCCTATACTAATAGAGCCACATGCTCACCGGTTTGCCACATGATGTAGGCCTATGGACTGAACAAGAAACCACCAAAAATTTTAACCAGTCATCGTTCTCACAACACTGAGGACCAGTCATTCGAAATGACTTCTCCATGCATTTTATGCATTGGTAAATGCACTATGATGAAAAGTGTGATATGTTTTCAGGTATCTCCTATACTAATAGAGCCACATGCTCACCGGTTTGCCACATGATGTAGGCCTATGGACTGAACAAGAAACCACCAAAAATTTTAACCAGTCATGGTTCTCACAACACTGAGGACCAGTCATTCGAAATGACTTCTCCATGCATTTTATGCATTGGTAAAAGCACTATGATGAAAAGTGTGATATGTTTTCAGGTATCTCCTATACTAATAGAGCCACATGCTCACCGGTTTGCCACATGATGTAGGCCTATGGACTGAACAAGAAACCACCAAAAATTTTAACCAGTCATCGTTCTCACAACACTGAGGACCAGTCATTCGAAATGACTTCTCCATGCATTTTATGCATTTGTTAAAAGCACTATGATGAAAAGTGTGATATGTTTTCAGGTATCTCCTATACTAATAGAGCCACATGCTCACCGGTTTGCCACATGATGTAGGCCTATGGACTGAACAAGAAACCACCAAAAATTTTAACCAGTCATCGTTCTCACAACACTGAGGACCAGTCATTCGAAATGACTTCTCCATGCATTTTATGCATTGGTAAAAGCACTATGATGAAAAGTGTGATATGTTTTCAGGTATCTCCTATACTAATAGAGCCACATGCTCACCGGTTTGCCACATGATGTAGGCCTATGGACTGAACAAGAAACCACCAAAAATTTTAACCAGTCATCGTTCTCACAACACTGAGGACCAGTCATTCGAAATGACTTCTCCATGCATTTTATGCATTGGTAAAAGCACTATGATGAAAAGTGTGACATGTTTTCAGGTATCTCCTATACTAATAGAGCCACATGCTCACCGGTTTGCCACATGATGTAGGCCTATGGACTGAACAAGAAACCACCAAAAATTTTAACCAGTCATCGTTCTCACAACACTGAGGACCAGTCATTCGAAATGACTTCTCCATGCATTTTATGCATTGGTAAAAGCACTATGATGAAAAGTGTGATATGTTTTCAGGTATCTCCTATACTAATAGAGCCACATGCTCACCGGTTTGCCACATGATGTAGGCCTATGGACTGAACAAGAAACCACCAAAAATTTTAACCAGTCATCGTTCTCACAACACTGAGGACCAGTCATTCGAAATGACTTCTCCATGCATTTTATGCATTGGTAAAAGCACTATGATGAAAAGTGTGATATGTTTTCAGGTATCTCCTATACTAATAGAGCCACATGCTCACCGGTTTGCCACATGATGTAGGCCTATGGACTGAACAAGAAACCACCAAAAATTTTAACCAGTCATGGTTCTCACAACACTGAGGACCAGTCATTCGAAATGACTTCTCCATGCATTTTATGCATTGGTAAAAGAACTATGATGAAAAGTGTGATATGTTTTCAGGTATCTCCTATACTAATAGAGCCACATGCTCACCGGTTTGCCACATGATGTAGGCCTATGGACTGAACAAGAAACCACCAAAAATTTTAACCAGTCATCGTTCTCACAACACTGAGGACCAGTCATTCGAAATGACTTCTCCATGCATTTTATGCATTGGTAAAAGCACTATGATGAAAAGTGTGATATGTTTTCAGGTATCTCCTATACTAATAGAGCCACATGCTCACCGGTTTGCCACATGATGTAGGCCTATGGACTGAACAAGAAACCACCAAAAATTTTATCCAGTCATCGTTCTCACAACACTGAGGACCAGTCATTCGAAATGACTTCTCCATGCATTTTATGCATTGGTAAAAGCACTATGATGAAAAGTGTGATATGTTTTCAGGTATCTCCTATACTAATAGAGCCACATGCTCACCGGTTTGCCACATGATGTAGGCCTATGGACTGAACAAGAAACCACCAAAAATTTTATCCAGTCATCGTTCTCACAACACTGAGGACCAGTCATTCGAAATGACTTCTCCATGCATTTTATGCATTGGTAAAAGCACTATGATGAAAAGTGTGATATGTTTTCAGGTATCTCCTATACTAATAGAGCCACATGCTCACCGGTTTGCCACATGATGTAGGCCTATGGACTGAACAAGAAACCACCAAAAATTTTAACCAGTCATCGTTCTCACAACACTGAGGACCAGTCATTCGAAATGACTTCTCCATGCATTTTATGCATTGATAAAAGCACTATGATGAAAAGTGTGATATGTTTTCAGGTATCTCCTATACTAATAGAGCCACATGCTCACCGGTTTGCCACATGATGTAGGCCTATGGACTGAACAAGAAACCACCAAAAATTTTAACCAGTCATCGTTCTCACAACACTGAGGACCAGTCATTCGAAATGACTTCTCCATGCATTTTATGCATTTGTTAAAAGCACTATGATGAAAAGTGTGATATGTTTTCAGGTATCTCCTATACTAATAGAGCCACATGCTCACCGGTTTGCCACATGATGTAGGCCTATGGACTGAACAAGAAACCACCAAAAATTTTAACCAGTCATCGTTCTCACAACACTGAGGACCAGTCATTCGAAATGACTTCTCCATGCATTTTATGCATTGGTAAAAGCACTATGATGAAAAGTGTGATATGTTTTCAGGTATCTCCTATACTAATAGAGCCACATGCTCACCGGTTTGCCACATGATGTAGGCCTATGGACTGAACAAGAAACCACCAAAAATTTTAACCAGTCATCGTTCTCACAACACTGAGGACCAGTCATTCGAAATGACTTCTCCATGCATTTTATGCATTGGTAAAAGCACTATGATGAAAAGTGTGACATGTTTTCAGGTATCTCCTATACTAATAGAGCCACATGCTCACCGGTTTGCCACATGATGTAGGCCTATGGACTGAACAAGAAACCACCAAAAATTTTAACCAGTCATCGTTCTCACAACACTGAGGACCAGTCATTCGAAATGACTTCTCCATGCATTTTATGCATTGGTAAAAGCACTATGATGAAAAGTGTGATATGTTTTCAGGTATCTCCTATACTAATAGAGCCACATGCTCACCGGTTTGCCACATGATGTAGGCCTATGGACTGAACAAGAAACCACCAAAAATTTTAACCAGTCATCGTTCTCACAACACTGAGGACCAGTCATTCGAAATGACTTCTCCATGCATTTTATGCATTGGTAAAAGCACTATGATGAAAAGTGTGATATGTTTTCAGGTATCTCCTATACTAATAGAGCCACATGCTCACCGGTTTGCCACATGATGTAGGCCTATGGACTGAACAAGAAACCACCAAAAATTTTAACCAGTCATCGTTCTCACAACACTGAGGACCAGTCATTCGAAATGACTTCTCCATGCATTTTATGCATTGGTAAAAGAACTATGATGAAAAGTGTGATATGTTTTCAGGTATCTCCTATACTAATAGAGCCACATGCTCACCGGTTTGCCACATGATGTAGGCCTATGGACTGAACAAGAAACCACCAAAAATTTTAACCAGTCATCGTTCTCACAACACTGAGGACCAGTCATTCGAAATGACTTCTCCATGCATTTTATGCATTGGTAAAAGCACTATGATGAAAAGTGTGATATGTTTTCAGGTATCTCCTATACTAATAGAGCCACATGCTCACCGGTTTGCCACATGATGTAGGCCTATGGACTGAACAAGAAACCACCAAAAATTTTAACCAGTCATCGTTCTCACAACACTGAGGACCAGTCATTCGAAATGACTTCTCCATGCATTTTATGCATTGGTTAAAAGCACTATGATGAAAAGTGTGATATGTTTTCAGGTATCTCCTATACTAATAGAGCCACATGCTCACCGGTTTGCCACATGATGTAGGCCTATGGACTGAACAAGAAACCACCAAAAATTTTAACCAGTCATCGTTCTCACAACACTGAGGACCAGTCATTCGAAATGACTTCTCCATGCATTTTATGCATTGGTAAAAGCACTATGATGAAAAGTGTGATATGTTTTCAGGTATCTCCTATACTAATAGAGCCACATGCTCACCGGTTTGCCACATGATGTAGGCCTATGGACTGAACAAGAATCCACCAAAAATTTTAACCAGTCATCGTTCTCACAACACTGAGGACCAGTCATTCGAAATGACTTCTCCATGCATTTTATGCATTGGTAAAAGCACTATGATGAAAAGTGTGATATGTTTTCAGGTATCTCCTATACTAAGAGCCACATGCTCACCGGTTTGCCACATGATGTAGGCCTATGGACTGAACAAGAAACCACCAAAAATTTTAACCAGTCATCGTTCTCACAACACTGAGGACCAGTCATTCGAAATGACTTCTCCATGCATTTTATGCATTGGTAAAAGCACTATGATGAAAAGTGTGATATGTTTTCAGGTATCTCCTATACTAATAGAGCCACATGCTCACCGGTTTGCCATATGATGTAGGCCTATGGACTGAACAAGAAACCACCAAAAATTTTAACCAGTCATCGTTCTCACAACACTGAGGACCAGTCATTCGAAATGACTTCTCCATGCATTTTATGCATTGGTAAAAGCACTATAATGAAAAGTGTGATATGTTTTCAGGTATCTCCTATACTAATAGAGCCACATGCTCACCGGTTTGCCACATGATGTAGGCCTATGGACTGAACAAGAAACCACCAAAAATTTTAACCAGTCATCGTTCTCACAACACTGAGGACCAGTCATTCGAAATGACTTCTCCATGCATTTTATGCATTGGTAAAAGCACTATGATGAAAAGTGTGATATGTTTTCAGGTATCTCCTATACTAATAGAGCCACATGCTCACCGGTTTGCCACATGATGTAGGCCTATGGACTGAACAAGAAACCACCAAAAATTTTAACCAGTCATCGTTCTCACAACACTGAGGACCAGTCATTCGAAATGACTTCTCCATGCATTTTATGCATTGGTAAAAGCACTATAATGAAAAGTGTGATATGTTTTCAGGTATCTCCTATACTAATAGAGCCACATGCTCACCGGTTTGCCACATGATGTAGGCCTATGGACTGAACAAGAAACCACCAAAAATTTTAACCAGTCATCGTTCTCACAACACTGAGGACCAGTCATTCGAAATGACTTCTCCATGCATTTTATGCATTGGTAAAAGCACTATAATGAAAAGTGTGATATGTTTTCAGGTATCTCCTATACTAATAGAGCCACATGCTCACCGGTTTGCCACATGATGTAGGCCTATGGACTGAACAAGAAACCACCAAAAATTTTAACCAGTAATCGTTCTCACAACACTGAGGACCAGTCATTCGAAATTACTTCTCCATGCATTTTATGCATTGGTAAAAGCACTATGATGAAAAGTGTGATATGTTTTCAGGTATCTCCTATACTAATAGAGCCACATGCTCACCGGTTTGCCACATGATGTAGGCCTATGGACTGAACAAGAAACCACCAAAAATTTTAACCAGTCATCGTTCTCACAACACTGAGGACCAGTCATTCGAAATGACTTCTCCATGCATTTTATGCATTGGTAAAAGCACTATGATGAAAAGTGTGACATGTTTTCAGGTATCTCCTATACTAATAGAGCCACATGCTCACCGGTTTGCCACATGATGTAGGCCTATGGACTGAACAAGAAACCACCAAAAATTTTAACCAGTCATCGTTCTCACAACACTGAGGACCAGTCATTCGAAATGACTTCTCCATGCATTTTATGCATTGGTAAAAGCACTATGATGAAAAGTGTGATATGTTTTCAGGTATCTCCTATACTAATAGAGCCACATGCTCACCGGTTTGCCACATGATGTAGGCCTATGGACTGAACAAGAAACCACCAAAAATGTTAACCAGTCATCGTTCTCACAACACTGAGGACCAGTCATTCGAAATGACTTCTCCATGCATTTTATGCATTGGTAAAAGCACTATGATGAAAAGTGTGATATGTTTTCAGGTATCTCCTATACTAATAGAGCCACATGCTCACCGGTTTGCCACATGATGTAGGCCTATGGACTGAACAAGAAACCACCAAAAATTTTAACCAGTCATCGTTCTCACAACACTGAGGACCAGTCATTCGAAATGACTTCTCCATGCATTTTATGCATTGGTAAAAGAACTATGATGAAAAGTGTGATATGTTTTCAGGTATCTCCTATACTAATAGAGCCACATGCTCACCGGTTTGCCACATGATGTAGGCCTATGGACTGAACAAGAAACCACCAAAAATTTTAACCAGTCATCGTTCTCACAACACTGAGGACCAGTCATTCGAAATGACTTCTCCATGCATTTTATGCATTGGTAAAAGCACTATGATGAAAAGTGTGATATGTTTTCAGGTATCTCCTATACTAATAGAGCCACATGCTCACCGGTTTGCCACATGATGTAGGCCTATGGACTGAACAAGAAACCACCAAAAATTTTAACCAGTCATCGTTCTCACAACACTGAGGACCAGTCATTCGAAATGACTTCTCCATGCATTTTATGCATTGGTTAAAAGCACTATGATGAAAAGTGTGATATGTTTTCAGGTATCTCCTATACTAATAGAGCCACATGCTCACCGGTTTGCCACATGATGTAGGCCTATGGACTGAACAAGAAACCACCAAAAATTTTAACCAGTCATCGTTCTCACAACACTGAGGACCAGTCATTCGAAATGACTTCTCCATGCATTTTATGCATTGGTAAAAGCACTATGATGAAAAGTGTGATATGTTTTCAGGTATCTCCTATACTAATAGAGCCACATGCTCACCGGTTTGCCACATGATGTAGGCCTATGGACTGAACAAGAATCCACCAAAAATTTTAACCAGTCATCGTTCTCACAACACTGAGGACCAGTCATTCGAAATGACTTCTCCATGCATTTTATGCATTGGTAAAAGCACTATGATGAAAAGTGTGATATGTTTTCAGGTATCTCCTATACTAAGAGCCACATGCTCACCGGTTTGCCACATGATGTAGGCCTATGGACTGAACAAGAAACCACCAAAAATTTTAACCAGTCATCGTTCTCACAACACTGAGGACCAGTCATTCGAAATGACTTCTCCATGCATTTTATGCATTGGTAAAAGCACTATGATGAAAAGTGTGATATGTTTTCAGGTATCTCCTATACTAATAGAGCCACATGCTCACCGGTTTGCCATATGATGTAGGCCTATGGACTGAACAAGAAACCACCAAAAATTTTAACCAGTCATCGTTCTCACAACACTGAGGACCAGTCATTCGAAATGACTTCTCCATGCATTTTATGCATTGGTAAAAGCACTATAATGAAAAGTGTGATATGTTTTCAGGTATCTCCTATACTAATAGAGCCACATGCTCACCGGTTTGCCACATGATGTAGGCCTATGGACTGAACAAGAAACCACCAAAAATTTTAACCAGTCATCGTTCTCACAACACTGAGGACCAGTCATTCGAAATGACTTCTCCATGCATTTTATGCATTGGTAAAAGCACTATGATGAAAAGTGTGATATGTTTTCAGGTATCTCCTATACTAATAGAGCCACATGCTCACCGGTTTGCCACATGATGTAGGCCTATGGACTGAACAAGAAACCACCAAAAATTTTAACCAGTCATCGTTCTCACAACACTGAGGACCAGTCATTCGAAATGACTTCTCCATGCATTTTATGCATTGGTAAAAGCACTATAATGAAAAGTGTGATATGTTTTCAGGTATCTCCTATACTAATAGAGCCACATGCTCACCGGTTTGCCACATGATGTAGGCCTATGGACTGAACAAGAAACCACCAAAAATTTTAACCAGTCATCGTTCTCACAACACTGAGGACCAGTCATTCGAAATGACTTCTCCATGCATTTTATGCATTGGTAAAAGCACTATAATGAAAAGTGTGATATGTTTTCAGGTATCTCCTATACTAATAGAGCCACATGCTCACCGGTTTGCCACATGATGTAGGCCTATGGACTGAACAAGAAACCACCAAAAATTTTAACCAGTAATCGTTCTCACAACACTGAGGACCAGTCATTCGAAATGACTTCTCCATGCATTTTATGCATTGGTAAAAGCACTATGATGAAAAGTGTGATATGTTTTCAGGTGTCTCCTATACTAATAGAGCCACATGCTCACCGGTTTGCCACATGATGTAGGCCTATGGACTGAACAAGAAACCACCAAAAATTTTAACCAGTCATCGTTCTCACAACACTGAGGACCAGTCATTCGAAATGACTTCTCCATGCATTTTATGCATTGGTAAAAGCACTATGATGAAAAGTGTGATATGTTTTCAGGTATCTCCTATACTAATAGAGCCACATGCTCACCGGTTTGCCACATGATGTAGGCCTATGGACTGAACAAGAAACCACCAAAAATTTTAACCAGTCATCGTTCTCACAACACTGAGGACCAGTCATTCGAAATGACTTCTCCATGCATTTTATGCATTGGTAAAAGCACTATGATGAAAAGTGTGATATGTTTTCAGGTATCTCCTATACTAATAGAGCCACATGCTCACCGGTTTGCCACATGATGTAGGCCTATGGACTGAACAAGAAACCACCAAAAATTTTAACCAGTCATCGTTCTCACAACACTGAGGACCAGTCATTCGAAATGACTTCTCCATGCATTTTATGCATTGGTAAAAGCACTATGATGAAAAGTGTGATATGTTTTCAGGTATCTCCTATACTAATAGAGCCACATGCTCACCGGTTTGCCACATGATGTAGGCCTATGGACTGAACAAGAAACCACCAAAAATTTTAACCAGTCATCGTTCTCACAACACTGAGGACCAGTCATTCGAAATGACTTCTCCATGCATTTTATGCATTGGTAAAAGCACTATGATGAAAAGTGTGATATGTTTTCAGGTATCTCCTATACTAATAGAGCCACATGCTCACCGGTTTGCCATATGATGTAGGCCTATGGACTGAACAAGAAACCACCAAAAATTTTAACCAGTCATCGTTCTCACAACACTGAGGACCAGTCATTCGAAATGACTTCTCCATGCATTTTATGCATTGGTAAAAGCACTATAATGAAAAGTGTGATATGTTTTCAGGTATCTCCTATACTAATAG
The DNA here is from genome assembly GCF_032444005.1 of Ranitomeya imitator. Lineage (NCBI taxonomy): Eukaryota > Metazoa > Chordata > Amphibia > Anura > Dendrobatidae > Ranitomeya > Ranitomeya imitator. Next base: position 16,113 of record NW_027194341.1, read on the forward strand.
AGCCACATGCTCACCGGTTTGCCACATGATGTAGGCCTATGGACTGAACAAGAAACCACCAAAAATTTTAACCAGTCATCGTTCTCAGAACACTGAGGACCAGTCATTCGAAATGACTTCTCCATGCATTTTATGCATTGGTAAAAGCACTATGATGAAAAGTGTGATACGTTTTCAGGTATCTCCTATACTAATAGAGCCACATGCTCACCGGTTTGCCACATGATGTAGGCCTATGGACTGAACAAGAAACCACCAAAAATTTTAACCAGTCATCGTTCTCACAACACTGAGGACCAGTCATTCGAAATGACTTCTCCATGCATTTTATGCATTGGTAAAAGCACTATAATGAAAAGTGTGATATGTTTTCAGGTATCTCCTATACTAATAGAGCCACATGCTCACCGGTTTGCCACATGATGTAGGCCTATGGACTGAACAAGAAACCACCAAAAATTTTAACCAGTCATCGTTCTCACAACACTGAGGACCAGTCAGTCGAAATGACTTCTCCATGCATTTTATGCATTGGTAAAAGCACTATGATGAAAAGTGTGATATGTTTTCAGGTATCTCCTATACTAATAGAGCCACATGCTCACCGGTTTGCCACATGATGTAGGCCTATGGACTGAACAAGAAACCACCAAAAATTTTAACCAGTCATCGTTCTCACAACACTGAGGACCAGTCATTCGAAATGACTTCTCCATGCATTTTATGCATTGGTAAAAGCACTATGATGAAAAGTGTGATATGTTTTCAGGTATCTCCTATACTAATAGAGCCACATGCTCACCGGTTTGCCACATGATGTAGGCCTATGGACTGAACAAGAAACCACCAAAAATTTTAACCAGTCATCGTTCTCACAACACTGAGGACCAGTCATTCGAAATGACTTCTCCATGCATTTTATGCATTGGTAAAAGCACTATGATGAAAAGTGTGATATGTTTTCAGGTATCTCCTATACTAATAGAGCCACATGCTCACCGGTTTGCCACATGATGTAGGCCTATGGACTGAACAAGAAACCACCAAAAATTTTAACCAGTCATCGTTCTCACAACACTGAGGACCAGTCATTCGAAATGACTTCTCCATGCATTTTATGCATTGGTAAAAGCACTATGATGAAAAGTGTGATAGGTTTTCAGGTATCTCCTATACTAATAGAGCCACATGCTCACCGGTTTGCCACATGATGTAGGCCTATGGACTGAACAAGAAACCACCAAAAATTTTAACCAGTCATCGTTCTCACAACACTGAGGACCAGTCATTCGAAATGACTTCTCCATGCATTTTATGCATTGGTAAAAGCACTATGATGAAAAGTGTGATATGTTTTCAGGTATCTGCTATACTAATAGAGCCACATGCTCACCGGTTTGCCACATGATGTAGGCCTATGGACTGAACAAGAAACCACCAAAAATTTTAACCAGTCATCGTTCTCACAACACTGAGGACCAGTCATTCGAAATGACTTCTCCATGCATTTTATGCATTGGTAAAAGCACTATGATGAAAAGTGTGATATGTTTTCAGGTATCTCCTATACTAATAGAGCCACATGCTCACCGGTTTGCCACATGATGTAGGCCTATGGACTGAACAAGAAACCACCAAAAATTTTAACCAGTCATCGTTCTCACAACACTGAGGACCAGTCATTCGAAATGACTTCTCCATGCATTTTATGCATTGGTAAAAGAACTATGATGAAAAGTGTGATATGTTTTCAGGTATCTCCTATACTAATAGAGCCACATGCTCACCGGTTTGCCACATGATGTAGGCCTATGGACTGAACAAGAAACCACCAAAAATTTTAACCAGTCATCGTTCTCACAACACTGAGGACCAGTCATTCGAAATGACTTCTCCATGCATTTTATGCATTGGTAAAAGCACTATGATGAAAAGTGTGATATGTTTTCAGGTATCTCCTATACTAATAGAGCCACATGCTCACCGGTTTGCCACATGATGTAGGCCTATGGACTGAACAAGAAACCACCAAAAATTTTAACCAGTCATCGTTCTCACAACACTGAGGACCAGTCATTCGAAATGACTTCTCCATGCATTTTATGCATTGGTAAAAGCACTATGATGAAAAGTGTGATATGTTTTCAGGTATCTCCTATACTAATAGAGCCACATGCTCACCGGTTTGCCACATGATGTAGGCCTATGGACTGAACAAGAAACCACCAAAAATTTTAACCAGTCATCGTTCTCACAACACTGAGGACCAGTCATTCGAAATGACTTCTCCATGCATTTTATGCATTGGTAAAAGCACTATGATGAAAAGTGTGATATGTTTTCAGGTATCTCCTATACTAATAGAGCCACATGCTCACCGGTTTGCCACATGATGTAGGCCTATGGACTGAACAAGAATCCACCAAAAATTTTAACCAGTCATCGTTCTCACAACACTGAGGACCAGTCATTCGAAATGACTTCTCCATGCATTTTATGCATTGGTAAAAGCACTATGATGAAAAGTGTGATATGTTTTCAGGTATCTCCTATACTAAGAGCCACATGCTCACCGGTTTGCCACATGATGTAGGCCTATGGACTGAACAAGAAACCACCAAAAATTTTAACCAGTCATCGTTCTCACAACACTGAGGACCAGTCATTCGAAATGACTTCTCCATGCATTTTATGCATTGGTAAAAGCACTATGATGAAAAGTGTGATATGTTTTCAGGTATCTCCTATACTAATAGAGCCACATGCTCACCGGTTTGCCACATGATGTAGGCCTATGGACTGAACAAGAAACCACCAAAAATTTTAACCAGTCATCGTTCTCACAACACTGAGGACCAGTCATTCGAAATGACTTCTCCATGCATTTTATGCATTGGTAAAAGCACTATGATGAAAAGTGTGATATGTTTTCAGGTATCTGCTATACTAATAGAGCCACATGCTCACCGGTTTGCCACATGATGTAGGCCTATGGACTGAACAAGAAACCACCAAAAATTTTAACCAGTCATCGTTCTCACAACACTGAGGACCAGTCATTCGAAATGACTTCTCCATGCATTTTATGCATTGGTAAAAGCACTATGATGAAAAGTGTGATATGTTTTCAGGTATCTCCTATACTAATAGAGCCACATGCTCACCGGTTTGCCACATGATGTAGGCCTATGGACTGAACAAGAAACCACCAAAAATTTTAACCAGTCATCGTTCTCACAACACTGAGGACCAGTCATTCGAAATGACTTCTCCATGCATTTTATGCATTGGTAAAAGAACTATGATGAAAAGTGTGATATGTTTTCAGGTATCTCCTATACTAATAGAGCCACATGCTCACCGGTTTGCCACATGATGTAGGCCTATGGACTGAACAAGAAACCACCAAAAATTTTAACCAGTCATCATTCTCACAACACTGAGGACCAGTCATTCGAAATGACTTCTCCATGCATTTTATGCATTGGTAAAAGCACTATGATGAAAAGTGTGATATGTTTTCTGGTATCTCCTATACTAATAGAGCCACATGCTCACCGGTTTGCCACATGATGTAGGCCTATGGACTGAACAAGAAACCACCAAAAATTTTAACCAGTCATCGTTCTCACAACACTGAGGACCAGTCATTCGAAATGACTTCTCCATGCATTTTATGCATTGGTAAAAGCACTATGATGAAAAGTGTGATATGTTTTCAGGTATCTCCTATACTAATAGAGCCACATGCTCACCGGTTTGCCACATGATGTAGGCCTATGGACTGAACAAGAAACCACCAAAAATTTTAACCAGTCATCGTTCTCACAACACTGAGGACCAGTCATTCGAAATGACTTCTCCATGCATTTTATGCATTGGTAAAAGCACTATGATGAAAAGTGTGATATGTTTTCAGGTATCTCCTATACTAATAGAGCCACATGCTCACCGGTTTGCCACATGATGTAGGCCTATGGACTGAACAAGAATCCACCAAAAATTTTAACCAGTCATCGTTCTCACAACACTGAGGACCAGTCATTCGAAATGACTTCTCCATGCATTTTATGCATTGGTAAAAGCACTATGATGAAAAGTGTGATATGTTTTCAGGTATCTCCTATACTAAGAGCCACATGCTCACCGGTTTGCCACATGATGTAGGCCTATGGACTGAACAAGAAACCACCAAAAATTTTAACCAGTCATCGTTCTCACAACACTGAGGACCAGTCATTCGAAATGACTTCTCCATGCATTTTATGCATTGGTAAAAGCACTATGATGAAAAGTGTGATATGTTTTCAGGTATCTCCTATACTAATAGAGCCACATGCTCACCGGTTTGTCATATGATGTAGGCCTATGGACTGAACAAGAAACCACCAAAAATTTTAACCAGTCATCGTTCTCACAACACTGAGGACCAGTCATTCGAAATGACTTCTCCATGCATTTTATGCATTGGTAAAAGCACTATAATGAAAAGTGTGATATGTTTTCAGGTATCTCCTATACTAATAGAGCCACATGCTCACCGGTTTGCCACATGATGTAGGCCTATGGACTGAACAAGAAACCACCAAAAATTTTAACCAGTCATCGTTCTCACAACACTGAGGACCAGTCATTCGAAATGACTTCTCCATGCATTTTATGCATTGGTAAAAGCACTATGATGAAAAGTGTGATATGTTTTCAGGTATCTCCTATACTAATAGAGCCACATGCTCACCGGTTTGCCACATGATGTAGGCCTATGGACTGAACAAGAAACCACCAAAAATTTTAACCAGTCATCGTTCTCACAACACTGAGGACCAGTCATTCGAAATGACTTCTCCATGCATTTTATGCATTGGTAAAAGCACTATAATGAAAAGTGTGATATGTTTTCAGGTATCTCCTATACTAATAGAGCCACATGCTCACCGGTTTGCCACATGATGTAGGCCTATGGACTGAACAAGAAACCACCAAAAATTTTAACCAGTCATTGTTCTCACAACACTGAGGACCAGTCATTCGAAATGACTTCTCCATGCATTTTATGCATTGGTAAAAGCACTATGATGAAAAGTGTGATATGTTTTCAGGTATCTCCTATACTAATAGAGCCACATGCTCACCGGTTTGCCACATGATGTAGGCCTATGGACTGAACAAGAAACCACCAAAAATTTTAACCAGTCATCGTTCTCACAACACTGAGGACCAGTCATTCGAAATGACTTCTCCATGCATTTTATGCATTGGTAAAAGCACTATGATGAAAAGTGTGATATGTTTTCAGGTATCTCCTATACTAATAGAGCCACATGCTCACCGGTTTGCCACATGATGTAGGCCTATGGACTGAACAAGAAACCACCAAAAATTTTAACCAGTCATCGTTCTCACAACACTGAGGACCAGTCATTCGAAATGACTTCTCCATGCATTTTATGCATTGGTAAAAGCACTATGATGAAAAGTGTGATATGTTTTCAGGTATCTCCTATACTAATAGAGCCACATGCTCACCGGTTTGCCACATGATGTAGGCCTATGGACTGAACAAGAAACCACCAAAAATTTTAACCAGTCATCGTTCTCACAACACTGAGGACCAGTCATTCGAAATGACTTCTCCATGCATTTTATGCATTGGTAAAAGCACTATGATGAAAAGTGTGATATGTTTTCAGGTATCTCCTATACTAATAGAGCCACATGCTCACCGGTTTGCCATATGATGTAGGCCTATGGACTGAACAAGAAACCACCAAAAATTTTAACCAGTCATCGTTCTCACAACACTGAGGACCAGTCATTCGAAATGACTTCTCCATGCATTTTATGCATTGGTAAAAGCACTATGATGAAAAGTGTGATATGTTTTCAGGTATCTCCTATACTAATAGAGCCACATGCTCACCGGTTTGCCACATGATGTAGGCCTATGGACTGAACAAGAAACCACCAAAAATTTTAACCAGTCATCGTTCTCACAACACTGAGGACCAGTCATTCGAAATGACTTCTCCATGCATTTTATGCATTGGTAAAAGCACTATGATGAAAAGTGTGATATGTTTTCAGGTATCTCCTATACTAATAGAGCCACATGCTCACCGGTTTGCCACATGATGTAGGCCTATGGACTGAACAAGAAACCACCAAAAATTTTAACCAGTCATCGTTCTCACAACACTGAGGACCAGTCATTCGAAATGACTTCTCCATGCATTTTATGCATTGGTAAAAGCACTATGATGAAAAGTGTGATATGTTTTCAGGTATCTCCTATACTAATAGAGCCACATGCTCACCGGTTTGCCACATGATGTAGGCCTATGGACTGAACAAGAAACCACCAAAAATTTTAACCAGTCATCGTTCTCACAACACTGAGGACCAGTCATTCGAAATGACTTCTCCATGCATTTTATGCATTGGTAAAAGCACTATGATGAAAAGTGTGATATGTTTTCAGGTATCTCCTATACTAATAGAGCCACATGCTCACCGGTTTGCCATATGATGTAGGCCTATGGACTGAACAAGAAACCACCAAAAATTTTAACCAGTCATCGTTCTCACAACACTGAGGACCAGTCATTCGAAATGACTTCTCCATGCATTTTATGCATTGGTAAAAGCACTATAATGAAAAGTGTGATATGTTTTCAGGTATCTCCTATACTAATAGAGCCACATGCTCACCGGTTTGCCACATGATGTAGGCCTATGGACTGAACAAGAAACCACCAAAAATTTTAACCAGTCATCGTTCTCACAACACTGAGGACCAGTCATTCGAAATGACTTCTCCATGCATTTTATGCATTGGTAAAAGCACTATGATGAAAAGTGTGATATGTTTTCAGGTATCTCCTATACTAATAGAGCCACATGCTCACCGGTTTGCCACATGATGTAGGCCTATGGACTGAACAAGAAACCACCAAAAATTTTAACCAGTCATCGTTCTCACAAGACTGAGGACCAGTCATTCGAAATGACTTCTCCATGCATTTTATGCATTGGTAAAAGCACTATAATGAAAAGTGTGATATGTTTTCAGGTATCTCCTATACTAATAGAGCCACATGCTCACCGGTTTGCCACATGATGTAGGCCTATGGACTGAACAAGAAACCACCAAAAATTTTAACCAGTCATCGTTCTCACAACACTGAGGACCAGTCATTCGAAATGACTTCTCCATGCATTTTATGCATTGGTAAAAGCACTATGATGAAAAGTGTGATATGTTTTCAGGTATCTCCTATACTAATAGAGCCACATGCTCACCGGTTTGCCACATGATGTAGGCCTATGGACTGAACAAGAAACCACCAAAAATTTTAACCAGTCATCGTTCTCACAACACTGAGGACCAGTCAGTCGAAATGACTTCTCCATGCATTTTATGCATTGGTAAAAGCACTATGATGAAAAGTGTGATATGTTTTCAGGTATCTCCTATACTAATAGAGCCACATGCTCACCGGTTTGCCACATGATGTAGGCCTATGGACTGAACAAGAAACCACCAAAAATTTTAACCAGTCATCGTTCTCACAACACTGAGGACCAGTCATTCGAAATGACTTCTCCATGCATTTTATGCATTGGTAAAAGCACTATGATGAAAAGTGTGATATGTTTTCAGGTATCTCCTATACTAATAGAGCCACATGCTCACCGGTTTGCCACATGATGTAGGCCTATGGACTGAACAAGAAACCACCAAAAATTTTAACCAGTCATCGTTCTCACAACACTGAGGACCAGTCATTCGAAATGACTTCTCCATGCATTTTATGCATTGGTAAAAGCACTATGATGAAAAGTGTGATATGTTTTCAGGTATCTCCTATACTAATAGAGCCACATGCTCACCGGTTTGCCACATGATGTAGGCCTATGGACTGAACAAGAAACCACCAAAAATTTTAACCAGTCATCGTTCTCACAACACTGAGGACCAGTCATTCGAAATGACTTCTCCATGCATTTTATGCATTGGTAAAAGCACTATGATGAAAAGTGTGATATGTTTTCAGGTATCTCCTATACTAATAGAGCCACATGCTCACCGGTTTGCCACATGATGTAGGCCTATGGACTGAACAAGAAACCACCAAAAATTTTAACCAGTCATCGTTCTCACAACACTGAGGACCAGTCATTCGAAATGACTTCTCCATGCATTTTATGCATTGGTAAAAGCACTATGATGAAAAGTGTGATATGTTTTCAGGTATCTCCTATACTAATAGAGCCACATGCTCACCGGTTTGCCACATGAGGTAGGCCTATGGACTGAACAAGAAACCACCAAAAATTTTAACCAGTCATCGTTCTCACAACACTGAGGACCAGTCATTCGAAATGACTTCTCCATGCATTTTATGCATTGGTAAAAGCACTATGATGAAAAGTGTGATATGTTTTCAGGTATCTCCTATACTAATAGAGCCACATGCTCACCGGTTTGCCACATGATGTAGGCCTATGGACTGAACAAGAAACCACCAAAAATTTTAACCAGTCATCGTTCTCACAACACTGAGGACCAGTCATTCGAAATGACTTCTCCATGCATTTTATGCATTGGTAAAAGAACTATGATGAAAAGTGTGATATGTTTTCAGGTATCTCCTATACTAATAGAGCCACATGCTCACCGGTTTGCCACATGATGTAGGCCTATGGACTGAACAAGAAACCACCAAAAATTTTAACCAGTCATCGTTCTCACAACACTGAGGACCAGTCATTCGAAATGACTTCTCCATGCATTTTATGCATTGGTAAAAGCACTATGATGAAAAGTGTGATATGTTTTCAGGTATCTCCTATACTAATAGAGCCACATGCTCACCGGTTTGCCACATGATGTAGGCCTATGGACTGAACAAGAAACCACCAAAAATTTTAACCAGTCATCGTTCTCACAACACTGAGGACCAGTCATTCGAAATGACTTCTCCATGCATTTTATGCATTGGTAAAAGCACTATGATGAAAAGTGTGATATGTTTTCAGGTATCTCCTATACTAATAGAGCCACATGCTCACCGGTTTGCCACATGATGTAGGCCTATGGACTGAACAAGAAACCACCAAAAATTTTAACCAGTCATCGTTCTCACAACACTGAGGACCAGTCATTCGAAATGACTTCTCCATGCATTTTATGCATTGGTAAAAGCACTATGATGAAAAGTGTGATATGTTTTCAGGTATCTCCTATACTAATAGAGCCACATGCTCACCGGTTTGCCACATGATGTAGGCCTATGGACTGAACAAGAATCCACCAAAAATTTTAACCAGTCATCGTTCTCACAACACTGAGGACCAGTCATTCGAAATGACTTCTCCATGCATTTTATGCATTGGTAAAAGCACTATGATGAAAAGTGTGATATGTTTTCAGGTATCTCCTATACTAAGAGCCACATGCTCACCGGTTTGCCACATGATGTAGGCCTATGGACTGAACAAGAAACCACCAAAAATTTTAACCAGTCATCGTTCTCACAACACTGAGGACCAGTCATTCGAAATGACTTCTCCATGCATTTTATGCATTGGTAAAAGCACTATGATGAAAAGTGTGATATGTTTTCAGGTATCTCCTATACTAATAGAGCCACATGCTCACCGGTTTGTCATATGATGTAGGCCTATGGACTGAACAAGAAACCACCAAAAATTTTAACCAGTCATCGTTCTCACAACACTGAGGACCAGTCATTCGAAATGACTTCTCCATGCATTTTATGCATTGGTAAAAGCACTATAATGAAAAGTGTGATATGTTTTCAGGTATCTCCTATACTAATAGAGCCACATGCTCACCGGTTTGCCACATGATGTAGGCCTATGGACTGAACAAGAAACCACCAAAAATTTTAACCAGTCATCGTTCTCACAACACTGAGGACCAGTCATTCGAAATGACTTCTCCATGCATTTTATGCATTGGTAAAAGCACTATGATGAAAAGTGTGATATGTTTTCAGGTATCTCCTATACTAATAGAGCCACATGCTCACCGGTTTGCCACATGATGTAGGCCTATGGACTGAACAAGAAACCACCAAAAATTTTAACCAGTCATCGTTCTCACAACACTGAGGACCAGTCATTCGAAATGACTTCTCCATGCATTTTATGCATTGGTAAAAGCACTATAATGAAAAGTGTGATATGTTTTCAGGTATCTCCTATACTAATAGAGCCACATGCTCACCGGTTTGCCACATGATGTAGGCCTATGGACTGAACAAGAAACCACCAAAAATTTTAACCAGTCATTGTTCTCACAACACTGAGGACCAGTCATTCGAAATGACTTCTCCATGCATTTTATGCATTGGTAAAAGCACTATGATGAAAAGTGTGATATGTTTTCAGGTATCTCCTATACTAATAGAGCCACATGCTCACCGGTTTGCCACATGATGTAGGCCTATGGACTGAACAAGAAACCACCAAAAATTTTAACCAGTCATCGTTCTCACAACACTGAGGACCAGTCATTCGAAATGACTTCTCCATGCATTTTATGCATTGTTAAAAGCACTATGATGAAAAGTGTGATATGTTTTCAGGTATCTCCTATACTAATAGAGCCACATGCTCACCGGTTTGCCACATGATGTAGGCCTATGGACTGAACAAGAAACCACCAAAAATTTTAACCAGTCATCGTTCTCACAACACTGAGGACCAGTCATTCATAGTAACATATAGTAACATAGTTAGTAAGGCCGAAAAAAGACATTTGTCCATCCACTTCAGCCTATATTCCATCATAATAAATCCCCAGATCTACGTCCTTCTACAGAACCTAATAATTGTATGATACAATATTGTTCTGCTCCAGGAAGACATCCAGGCCTCTCTTGAACCCCTCGACTGAGTTCGCCATCACCACCTCCTCAGGCAAGCAATTCCAGATTCTCACTGCCCTAACAGTAAAGAATCCTCTTCTATGTTGGTGGAAAAACCTTCTCTCCTCCAGACGCAAAGAATGCCCCCTTGTGCCCGTCACCTTCCTTGGTATAAACAGATCCTCAGCGAGATATTTGTATTGTCCCCTTATATACTTATACATGGTTATTAGATCGCCCCTCAGTCGTCTTTTTTCTAGACTAAATAATCCTAATTTCGCTAATCTATCTGGGTATTGTAGTTCTCCCATCCCCTTTATTAATTTTGTTGCCCTCCTTTGTACTCTCTCTAGTTCCATTATATCCTTCCTGAGCACCGGTGCCCAAAACTGGACACAGTACTCCATGTGCGGTCTAACTAGGGATTTGTACAGAGGCAGTATAATGCTCTCATCATGTGTATCCAGACCTCTTTTAATGCACCCCATGATCCTGTTTGCCTTGGCAGCTGCTGCCTGGCACTGGCTGCTCCAGGTAAGTTTATCATTAACTAGGATCCCCAAGTCCTTCTCCCTGTCAGATTTACCCAGTGGTTTCCCGTTCAGTGTGTAATGGTGATATTGATTCCCTCTTCCCATGTGTATAACCTTACATTTATCATTGTTAAACCTCATCTGCCACCTTTCAGCCCAAGTTTCCAACTTATCCAGATCCACCTGTAGCAGAATACTATCTTCTCTTGTATTAACTGCTTTACATAGTTTTGTATCATCTGCAAATATCGATATTTTACTGTGTAAACCTTCTACCAGATCATTAATGAATATGTTGAAGAGAACAGGTCCCAATACTGACCCCTGCGGTACCCCACTGGTCACAGCGACCCAGTTAGAGACTATACCATTTATAACCACCCTCTGCTTTCTATCACTAAGCCAGTTACTAACCCATTTACACACATTTTCCCCCAGACCAAGCATTCTCATTTTGTGTACCAACCTCTTGTGCGGCACGGTATCAAACGCTTTGGAAAAATCGAGATATACCACGTCCAATGACTCACCGTGGTCCAGTCTATAGCTTACCTCTTCATAAAAACTGATTAGATTGGTTTGACAGGAGCGATTTCTCATAAACCCATGCTGATATGGAGTTACACAGTTATTCTCATTGAGATAATCCAGAATAACATCCCTCAGAAACCCTTCAAATATTTTACCAACAATAGAGGTTAGACTTACTGGCCTATAATTTCCAGGTTCACTTTTAGAGCCCTTTTTGAATATTGGCACCACATTTGCTATGCGCCAGTCCTGCGGAACAGACCCTGTCGCTATAGAGTCACTAAAAATAAGAAATAATGGTTTATCTATTACATTACTTAGTTCTCTTAGTACTCGTGGGTGTATGCCATCCGGACCCGGAGATTTATCTATTTTAATCTTATTTAGCCGGTTTCGCACCTCTTCTTGGGTTAGATTGGTGACCCTTAATATAGGGTTTTCATTGTTTCTTGGGATTTCACCTAGCATTTCATTTTCCACCGTGAATACCGTGGAGAAGAAGGTGTTTAATATGTTAGCTTTTTCCTCGTCATCTACAACCATTCTTTCCTCACTATTTTTTAAGGGGCCTACATTTTCAGTTTTTATTCTTTTACTATTGATATAGTTGAAGAACAGTTTGGGATTAGTTTTACTCTCCTTAGCAATGTGCTTCTCTGTTTCCTTTTTGGCAGCTTTAATTAGTTTTTTAGATAAAGTATTTTTCTCCCTATAGTTTTTTAGAGCTTCAATGGTGCCATCCTGCTTTAGTAGTGCAAATGCTTTCTTTTTACTGTTAATTGCCTGTCTTACTTCTTTGTTTAGCCACATTGGGTTTTTCCTATTTCTAGTCCTTTTATTCCCACAAGGTATAAACCGCTTACACTGCCTATTTAGGATGTTCTTAAACATTTCCCATTTATTATCTGTATTCTTATTTCTGAGGATATTGTCCCAGTCTACCAGATTAAGAGCATCTCTAAGCTGGTCAAACTTTGCCTTCCTAAAGTTCAATGTTTTTGTGACTCCCTGACAAGTCCCCCTAGTGAAAGACAGGTGAAACTGCACAATATTGTGGTCGCTATTTCCTAAATGCCCAACCACCTGCAGATTTGTTATTCTGTCAGGTCTATTAGATAGTATTAGGTCTAAAAGTGCTGCTCCTCGAAATGACTTCTCCATGCATTTTATGCATTGGTAAAAGCACTATGATGAAAAGTGTGATATGTTTTCAGGTATCTCCTATACTAATAGAGCCACATGCTCACCGGTTTGCCACATGATGTAGGCCTATGGACTGAACAAGAAACCACCAAAAATTTTAACCAGTCATCGTTCTCACAACACTGAGGACCAGTCATTCGAAATGACTTCTCCATGCATTTTATGCATTGGTAAAAGCACTATGATGAAAAGTGTGATATGTTTTCAGGTATCTCCTATACTAATAGAGCCACATGCTCACCGGTTTGCCACATGATGTAGGCCTATGGACTGAACAAGAAACCACCAAAAATTTTAACCAGTCATCGTTCTCACAACACTGAGGACCAGTCATTCGAAATGACTTCTCCATGCATTTTATGCATTGGTAAAAGCACTATGATGAAAAGTGTGATATGTTTTCAGGTATCTCCTATACTAATAGAGCCACATGCTCACCGGTTTGCCATATGATGTAGGCCTATGGACTGAACAAGAAACCACCAAAAATTTTAACCAGTCATCGTTCTCACAACACTGAGGACCAGTCATTCGAAATGACTTCTCCATGCATTTTATGCATTGGTAAAAGCACTATAATGAAAAGTGTGATATGTTTTCAGGTATCTCCTATACTAATAGAGCCACATGCTCACCGGTTTGCCACATGATGTAGGCCTATGGACTGAACAAGAAACCACCAAAAATTTTAACCAGTCATCGTTCTCACAACACTGAGGACCAGTCATTCGAAATGACTTCTCCATGCATTTTATGCATTGGTAAAAGCACTATGATGAAAAGTGTGATATATTTTCAGGTATCTCCTATACTAATAGAGCCACATGCTCACCGGTTTGCCACATGATGTAGGCCTATGGACTGAACAAGAAACCACCAAAAATTTTAACCAGTCATCGTTCTCACAACACTGAGGACCAGTCATTCGAAATGACTTCTCCATGCATTTTATGCATTGGTAAAAGCACTATAATGAAAAGTGTGATATGTTTTCAGGTATCTCCTATACTAATAGAGCCACATGCTCACCGGTTTGCCACATGATGTAGGCCTATGGACTGAACAAGAAACCACCAAAAATTTTAAGCAGTCATCGTTCTCACAACACTGAGGACCAGTCATTCGAAATGACTTCTCCATGCATTTTATGCATTGGTAAAAGCACTATGATGAAAAGTGTGATATGTTTTCAGGTATCTCCTATACTAATAGAGCCACATGCTCACCGGTTTGCCACATGATGTAGGCCTATGGACTGAACAAGAAACCACCAAAAATTTTAACCAGTCATCGTTCTCACAACACTGAGGACCAGTCATTCGAAATGACTTCTCCATGCATTTTATGCATTGGTAAAAGCACTATGATGAAAAGTGTGATATGTTTTCAGGTATCTCCTATGCTAATAGAGCCACATGCTCACCGGTTTGCCACATGATGTAGGCCTATGGACTGAACAAGAAACCACCAAAAATTTTAACCAGTCATCGTTCTCACAACACTGAGGACCAGTCATTCGAAATGACTTCTCCATGCATTTTATGCATTGGTAAAAGCACTATGATGAAAAGTGTGATATGTTTTCAGGTATCTCCTATACTAATAGAGCCACATGCTCACCGGTTTGCCACATGATGTAGGCCTATGGACTGAACAAGAAACCACCAAAAATTTTAACCAGTCATCGTTCTCACAACACTGAGGACCAGTCATTCGAAATGACTTCTCCATGCATTTTATGCATTGGTAAAAGCACTATGATGAAAAGTGTGATATGTTTTCAGGTATCTCCTATACTAATAGAGCCACATGCTCACCGGTTTGCCACATGATGTAGGCCTATGGACTGAACAAGAAACCACCAAAAATTTTAACCAGTCATCGTTCTCACAACACTGAGGACCAGTCATTCGAAATGACTTCTCCATGCATTTTATGCATTGGTAAAAGCACTATGATGAAAAGTGTGATATGTTTTCAGGTATCTCCTATACTAATAGAGCCACATGCTCACCGGTTTGCCACATGATGTAGGCCTATGGACTGAACAAGAAACCACCAAAAATTTTAACCAGTCATCGTTCTCACAACACTGAGGACCAGTCATTCGAAATGACTTCTCCATGCATTTTATGCATTGGTAAAAGCACTATGATGAAAAGTGTGATATGTTTTCAGGTATCTCCTATACTAATAGAGCCACATGCTCACCGGTTTGCCACATGATGTAGGCCTATGGACTGAACAAGAAACCACCAAAAATTTTAACCAGTCATCGTTCTCACAACACTGAGGACCAGTCATTCGAAATGACTTCTCCATGCATTTTATGCATTGGTAAAAGCACTATGATGAAAAGTGTGATATGTTTTCAGGTATCTCCTATACTAATAGAGCCACATGCTCACCGGTTTGCCACATGATGTAGGCCTATGGACTGAACAAGAAACCACCAAAAATTTTAACCAGTCATCGTTCTCACAACACTGAGGACCAGTCATTCGAAATGACTTCTCCATGCATTTTATGCATTGGTAAAAGCACTATGATGAAAAGTGTGATATGTTTTCAGGTATCTCCTATACTAATAGAGCCACATGCTCACCGGTTTGCCACATGATGTAGGCCTATGGACTGAACAAGAAACCACCAAAAATTTTAACCAGTCATCGTTCTCACAACACTGAGGACCAGTCATTCGAAATGACTTCTCCATGCATTTTATGCATTGGTAAAAGCACTATGATGAAAAGTGTGATATGTTTTCAGGTATCTCCTATACTAATAGAGCCACATGCTCACCGGTTTGCCACATGATGTAGGCCTATGGACTGAACAAGAAACCACCAAAAATTTTAACCAGTCATCGTTCTCACAACACTGAGGACCAGTCATTCGAAATGACTTCTCCATGCATTTTATGCATTGGTAAAAGCACTATGATGAAAAGTGTGATATGTTTTCAGGTATCTCCTATACTAATAGAGCCACATGCTCACCGGTTTGCCACATGATGTAGGCCTATGGACTGAACAAGAAACCACCAAAAATTTTAACCAGTCATCGTTCTCACAACACTGAGGACCAGTCATTCGAAATGACTTCTCCATGCATTTTATGCATTGGTAAAAGCACTATGATGAAAAGTGTGATATGTTTTCAGGTATCTCCTATACTAATAGAGCCACATGCTCACCGGTTTGCCACATGATGTAGGCCTATGGACTGAACAAGAAACCACCAAAAATTTTAACCAGTCATCGTTCTCACAACACTGAGGACCAGTCATTCGAAATGACTTCTCCATGCATTTTATGCATTGGTAAAAGCACTATGATGAAAAGTGTGATATGTTTTCAGGTATCTCCTA
Source organism: Ranitomeya imitator (assembly GCF_032444005.1). Taxonomy (NCBI): domain Eukaryota; kingdom Metazoa; phylum Chordata; class Amphibia; order Anura; family Dendrobatidae; genus Ranitomeya; species Ranitomeya imitator. Next base: position 32,645 of record NW_027194341.1, read on the forward strand.
TACTAATAGAGCCACATGCTCACCGGTTTGCCACATGATGTAGGCCTATGGACTGAACAAGAAACCACCAAAAATTTTAACCAGTCATCGTTCTCACAACACTGAGGACCAGTCATTCGAAATGACTTCTCCATGCATTTTATGCATTGGTAAAAGCACTATGATGAAAAGTGTGATATGTTTTCAGGTATCTCCTATACTAATAGAGCCACATGCTCACCGGTTTGCCACATGATGTAGGCCTATGGACTGAACAAGAAACCACCAAAAATTTTAACCAGTCATCGTTCTCACAACACTGAGGACCAGTCATTCGAAATGACTTCTCCATGCATTTTATGCATTGGTAAAAGCACTATGATGAAAAGTGTGATATGTTTTCAGGTATCTCCTATACTAATAGAGCCACATGCTCACCGGTTTGCCACATGATGTAGGCCTATGGACTGAACAAGAAACCACCAAAAATTTTAACCAGTCATCGTTCTCACAACACTGAGGACCAGTCATTCGAAATGACTTCTCCATGCATTTTATGCATTGGTAAAAGCACTATGATGAAAAGTGTGATATGTTTTCAGGTATCTCCTATACTAATAGAGCCACATGCTCACCGGTTTGCCACATGATGTAGGCCTATGGACTGAACAAGAAACCACCAAAAATTTTAACCAGTCATCGTTCTCACAACACTGAGGACCAGTCATTCGAAATGACTTCTCCATGCATTTTATGCATTGGTAAAAGCACTATAATGAAAAGTGTGATATGTTTTCAGGTATCTCCTATACTAATAGAGCCACATGCTCACCGGTTTGCCACATGATGTAGGCCTATGGACTGAACAAGAAACCACCAAAAATTTTAACCAGTCATCGTTCTCACAACACTGAGGACCAGTCATTCGAAATGACTTCTCCATGCATTTTATGCATTGGTAAAAGCACTATGATGAAAAGTGTGATATGTTTTCAGGTATCTCCTATACTAATAGAGCCACATGCTCACCGGTTTGCCACATGATGTAGGCCTATGGACTGAACAAGAAACCACCAAAAATTTTAACCAGTCATCGTTCTCACAACACTGAGGACCAGTCATTCGAAATGACTTCTCCATGCATTTTATGCATTGGTAAAAGCACTATAATGAAAAGTGTGATATGTTTTCAGGTATCTCCTATACTAATAGAGCCACATGCTCACCGGTTTGCCACATGATGTAGGCCTATGGACTGAACAAGAAACCACCAAAAATTTTAACCAGTCATCGTTCTCACAACACTGAGGACCAGTCATTCGAAATGACTTCTCCATGCATTTTATGCATTGGTAAAAGCACTATGATGAAAAGTGTGATATGTTTTCAGGTATCTCCTATACTAATACAGCCACATGCTCACCGGTTTGCCACATGATGTAGGCCTATGGACTGAACAAGAAACCACCAAAAATTTTAACCAGTCATCGTTCTCACAACACTGAGGACCAGTCATTCGAAATGACTTCTCCATGCATTTTATGCATTGGTAAAAGCACTATGATGAAAAGTGTGATATGTTTTCAGGTATCTCCTATACTAATAGAGCCACATGCTCACCGGTTTGCCACATGATGTAGGCCTATGGACTGAACAAGAAACCACCAAAAATTTTAACCAGTCATCGTTCTCACAACACTGAGGACCAGTCATTCGAAATGACTTCTCCATGCATTTTATGCATTGGTAAAAGCACTATGATGAAAAGTGTGATATGTTTTCAGGTATCTCCTATACTAATAGAGCCACATGCTCACCGGTTTGCCACATGATGTAGGCCTATGGACTGAACAAGAAACCACCAAAAATTTTAACCAGTCATCGTTCTCACAACACTGAGGACCAGTCATTCGAAATGACTTCTCCATGCATTTTATGCATTGGTAAAAGCACTATGATGAAAAGTGTGATATGTTTTCAGGTATCTCCTATACTAATAGAGCCACATGCTCACCGGTTTGCCACATGATGTAGGCCTATGGACTGAACAAGAAACCACCAAAAATTTTAACCAGTCATCGTTCTCACAACACTGAGGACCAGTCATTCGAAATGACTTCTCCATGCATTTTATGCATTGATAAAAGCACTATGATGAAAAGTGTGATATGTTTTCAGGTATCTCCTATACTAATAGAGCCACATGCTCACCGGTTTGCCACATGATGTAGGCCTATGGACTGAACAAGAAACCACCAAAAATTTTAACCAGTCATCGTTCTCACAACACTGAGGACCAGTCATTCGAAATGACTTCTCCATGCATTTTATGCATTGGTAAAAGCACTATGATGAAAAGTGTGATATGTTTTCAGGTATCTCCTATACTAATAGAGCCACATGCTCACCGGTTTGCCACATGATGTAGGCCTATGGACTGAACAAGAAACCACCAAAAATTTTAACCAGTCATCGTTCTCACAACACTGAGGACCAGTCATTCGAAATGACTTCTCCATGCATTTTATGCATTGGTAAAAGCACTTTGATGAAAAGTGTGATATGTTTTCAGGTATCTCCTATACTAATAGAGCCACATGCTCACCGGTTTGCCATATGATGTAGGCCTATGGACTGAACAAGAAACCACCAAAATTTTTAACCAGTCATCGTTCTCACAACACTGAGGACCAGTCATTCGAAATGACTTCTCCATGCATTTTATGCATTGGTAAAAGCACTACAATGAAAAGTGTGATATGTTTTCAGGTATCTCCTATACTAATAGAGCCACATGCTCACCGGTTTGCCACATGATGTAGGCCTATGGACTGAACAAGAAACCACCAAAAATTTTAACCAGTCATCGTTCTCACAACACTGAGGACCAGTCATTCGAAATGACTTCTCCATGCATTTTATGCATTGGTAAAAGCACTATGATGAAAAGTGTGATATGTTTTCAGGTATCTCCTATACTAATAGAGCCACATGCTCACCGGTTTGCCACATGATGTAGGCCTATGTACTGAACAAGAAACCACCAAAAATTTTAACCAGTCATCGTTCTCACAACACTGAGGACCAGTCATTCGAAATGACTTCTCCATGCATTTTATGCATTGGTAAAAGCACTATAATGAAAAGTGTGATATGTTTTCAGGTATCTCCTATACTAATAGAGCCACATGCTCACCGGTTTGCCACATGATGTAGGCCTATGGGCTGAACAAGAAACCACCAAAAATTTTAACCAGTCATCGTTCTCACAACACTGAGGACCAGTCATTCGAAATGACTTCTCCATGCATTTTATGCATTGGTAAAAGCACTATGATGAAAAGTGTGATATGTTTTCAGGTATCTCCTATACTAATAGAGCCACATGCTCACCGGTTTGCCACATGATGTAGGCCTATGGACTGAACAAGAAACCACCAAAAATTTTAACCAGTCATCGTTCTCACAACACTGAGGACCAGTCATTCGAAATGACTTCTCCATGCATTTTATGCATTGGTAAAAGCACTTTGATGAAAAGTGTGATATGTTTTCAGGTATCTCCTATACTAATAGAGCCACATGCTCACCGGTTTGCCATATGATGTAGGCCTATGGACTGAACAAGAAACCACCAAAATTTTTAACCAGTCATCGTTCTCACAACACTGAGGACCAGTCATTCGAAATGACTTCTCCATGCATTTTATGCATTGGTAAAAGCACTATAATGAAAAGTGTGATATGTTTTCAGGTATCTCCTATACTAATAGAGCCACATGCTCACCGGTTTGCCACATGATGTAGGCCTATGGACTGAACAAGAAACCACCAAAAATTTTAACCAGTCATCGTTCTCACAACACTGAGGACCAGTCATTCGAAATGACTTCTCCATGCATTTTATGCATTGGTAAAAGCACTTTGATGAAAAGTGTGATATGTTTTCAGGTATCTCCTATACTAATAGAGCCACATGCTCACCGGTTTGCCATATGATGTAGGCCTATGGACTGAACAAGAAACCACCAAAATTTTTAACCAGTCATCGTTCTCACAACACTGAGGACCAGTCATTCGAAATGACTTCTCCATGCATTTTATGCATTGGTAAAAGCACTATAATGAAAAGTGTGATATGTTTTCAGGTATCTCCTATACTAATAGAGCCACATGCTCACCGGTTTGCCACATGATGTAGGCCTATGGACTGAACAAGAAACCACCAAAAATTTTAACCAGTCATCGTTCTCACAACACTGAGGACCAGTCATTCGAAATGACTTCTCCATGCATTTTATGCATTGGTAAAAGCACTATGATGAAAAGTGTGATATGTTTTCAGGTATCTCCTATACTAATAGAGCCACATGCTCACCGGTTTGCCACATGATGTAGGCCTATGGACTGAACAAGAAACCACCAAAAATTTTAACCAGTCATCGTTCTCACAACACTGAGGACCAGTCATTCGAAATGACTTCTCCATGCATTTTATGCATTGGTAAAAGCACTATAATGAAAAGTGTGATATGTTTTCAGGTATCTCCTATACTAATAGAGCCACATGCTCACCGGTTTGCCACATGATGTAGGCCTATGGACTGAACAAGAAACCACCAAAAATTTTAACCAGTCATCGTTCTCACAACACTGAGGACCAGTCATTCGAAATGACTTCTCCATGCATTTTATGCATTGGTAAAAGCACTATGATGAAAAGTGTGATATGTTTTCAGGTATCTCCTATACTAATAGAGCCACATGCTCACCGGTTTGCCACATGATGTAGGCCTATGGACTGAACAAGAAACCACCAAAAATTTTAACCAGTCATCGTTCTCACAACACTGAGGACCAGTCATTCGAAATGACTTCTCCATGCATTTTATGCATTGGTAAAAGCACTATGATGAAAAGTGTGATATGTTTTCAGGTATCTCCTATACTAATAGAGCCACATGCTCACCGGTTTGCCACATGATGTAGGCCTATGGACTGAGCAAGAAACCACCAAAAATTTTAACCAGTCATCGTTCTCACAACACTGAGGACCAGTCATTCGAAATGACTTCTCCATGCATTTTATGCATTGGTAAAAGCACTATGATGAAAAGTGTGATATGTTTTCAGGTATCTCCTATACTAATAGAGCCACATGCTCACCGGTTTGCCACATGATGTAGGCCTATGGACTGAACAAGAAACCACCAAAAATTTTAACCAGTCATCGTTCTCACAACACTGAGGACCAGTCATTCGAAATGACTTCTCCATGCATTTTATGCATTGGTAAAAGCACTATGATGAAAAGTGTGATATGTTTTCAGGTATCTCCTATACTAATAGAGCCACATGCTCACCGGTTTGCCACATGATGTAGGCCTATGGACTGAACAAGAAACCACCAAAAATTTTAACCAGTCATCGTTCTCACAACACTGAGGACCAGTCATTCGAAATGACTTCTCCATGCATTTTATGCATTGGTAAAAGCACTATGATGAAAAGTGTGATATGTTTTCAGGTATCTCCTATACTAATAGAGCCACATGCTCACCGGTTTGCCACATGATGTAGGCCTATGGACTGAACAAGAAACCACCAAAAATTTTAACCAGTCATCGTTCTCACAACACTGAGGACCAGTCATTCGAAATGACTTCTCCATGCATTTTATGCATTGGTAAAAGCACTATGATGAAAAGTGTGATATGTTTTCAGGTATCTCCTATACTAATAGAGCCACATGCTCACCGGTTTGCCATATGATGTAGGCCTATGGACTGAACAAGAAACCACCAAAAATTTTAACCAGTCATCGTTCTCACAACACTGAGGACCAGTCATTCGAAATGACTTCTCCATGCATTTTATGCATTGGTAAAAGCACTATAATGAAAAGTGTGATATGTTTTCAGGTATCTCCTATACTAATAGAGCCACATGCTCACCGGTTTGCCACATGATGTAGGCCTATGGACTGAACAAGAAACCACCAAAAATTTTAACCAGTCATCGTTCTCACAACACTGAGGACCAGTCATTCGAAATGACTTCTCCATGCATTTTATGCATTGGTAAAAGCACTATGATGAAAAGTGTGATATGTTTTCAGGTATCTCCTATACTAATAGAGCCACATGCTCACCGGTTTGCCACATGATGTAGGCCTATGGACTGAACAAGAAACCACCAAAAATTTTAACCAGTCATCGTTCTCACAACACTGAGGACCAGTCATTCGAAATGACTTCTCCATGCATTTTATGCATTGGTAAAAGCACTATAATGAAAAGTGTGATATGTTTTCAGGTATCTCCTATACTAATAGAGCCACATGCTCACCGGTTTGCCACATGATGTAGGCCTATGGACTGAACAAGAAACCACCAAAAATTTTAACCAGTCATCGTTCTCACAACACTGAGGACCAGTCATTCGAAATGACTTCTCCATGCATTTTATGCATTGGTAAAAGCACTATGATGAAAAGTGTGATATGTTTTCAGGTATCTCCTATACTAATAGAGCCACATGCTCACCGGTTTGCCACATGATGTAGGCCTATGGACTGAACAAGAAACCACCAAAAATTTTAACCAGTCATCGTTCTCACAACACTGAGGACCAGTCATTCGAAATGACTTCTCCATGCATTTTATGCATTGGTAAAAGCACTATAATGAAAAGTGTGATATGTTTTCAGGTATCTCCTATACTAATAGAGCCACATGCTCACCGGTTTGCCACATGATGTAGGCCTATGGACTGAACAAGAAACCACCAAAAATTTTAACCAGTCATCGTTCTCACAACACTGAGGACCAGTCATTCGAAATGACTTCTCCATGCATTTTATGCATTGGTAAAAGCACTATGATGAAAAGTGTGATATGTTTTCAGGTATCTCCTATACTAATAGAGCCACATGCTCACCGGTTTGCCACATGATGTAGGCCTATGGACTGAACAAGAAACCACCAAAAATTTTAACCAGTCATCGTTCTCACAACACTGAGGACCAGTCATTCGAAATGACTTCTCCATGCATTTTATGCATTGGTAAAAGCACTATGATGAAAAGTGTGATATGTTTTCAGGTATCTCCTATACTAATAGAGCCACATGCTCACCGGTTTGCCACATGATGTAGGCCTATGGACTGAACAAGAAACCACCAAAAATTTTAACCAGTCATCGTTCTCACAACACTGAGGACCAGTCATTCGAAATGACTTCTCCATGCATTTTATGCATTGGTAAAAGCACTATGATGAAAAGTGTGATATGTTTTCAGGTATCTCCTATACTAATAGAGCCACATGCTCACCGGTTTGCCACATGATGTAGGCCTATGGACTGAACAAGAAACCACCAAAAATTTTAACCAGTCATCGTTCTCACAACACTGAGGACCAGTCATTCGAAATGACTTCTCCATGCATTTTATGCATTGGTAAAAGCACTATGATGAAAAGTGTGATATGTTTTCAGGTATCTCCTATACTAATAGAGCCACATGCTCACCGGTTTGCCACATGATGTAGGCCTATGGACTGAACAAGAAACCACCAAAAATTTTAACCAGTCATCGTTCTCACAACACTGAGGACCAGTCATTCGAAATGACTTCTCCATGCATTTTATGCATTGGTAAAAGCACTATGATGAAAAGTGTGATATGTTTTCAGGTATCTCCTATACTAATAGAGCCACATGCTCACCGGTTTGCCACATGATGTAGGCCTATGGACTGAACAAGAAACCACCAAAAATTTTAACCAGTCATCGTTCTCACAACACTGAGGACCAGTCATTCGAAATGACTTCTCCATGCATTTTATGCATTGGTAAAAGCACTATGATGAAAAGTGTGATATGTTTTCAGGTATCTCCTATACTAATAGAGCCACATGCTCACCGGTTTGCCACATGATGTAGGCCTATGGACTGAACAAGAAACCACCAAAAATTTTAACCAGTCATCGTTCTCACAACACTGAGGACCAGTCATTCGAAATGACTTCTCCATGCATTTTATGCATTGGTAAAAGCACTTTGATGAAAAGTGTGATATGTTTTCAGGTATCTCCTATACTAATAGAGCCACATGCTCACCGGTTTGCCATATGATGTAGGCCTATGGACTGAACAAGAAACCACCAAAATTTTTAACCAGTCATCGTTCTCACAACACTGAGGACCAGTCATTCGAAATGACTTCTCCATGCATTTTATGCATTGGTAAAAGCACTACAATGAAAAGTGTGATATGTTTTCAGGTATCTCCTATACTAATAGAGCCACATGCTCACCGGTTTGCCACATGATGTAGGCCTATGGACTGAACAAGAAACCACCAAAAATTTTAACCAGTCATCGTTCTCACAACACTGAGGACCAGTCATTCGAAATGACTTCTCCATGCATTTTATGCATTGGTAAAAGCACTATGATGAAAAGTGTGATATGTTTTCAGGTATCTCCTATACTAATAGAGCCACATGCTCACCGGTTTGCCACATGATGTAGGCCTATGTACTGAACAAGAAACCACCAAAAATTTTAACCAGTCATCGTTCTCACAACACTGAGGACCAGTCATTCGAAATGACTTCTCCATGCATTTTATGCATTGGTAAAAGCACTATAATGAAAAGTGTGATATGTTTTCAGGTATCTCCTATACTAATAGAGCCACATGCTCACCGGTTTGCCACATGATGTAGGCCTATGGGCTGAACAAGAAACCACCAAAAATTTTAACCAGTCATCGTTCTCACAACACTGAGGACCAGTCATTCGAAATGACTTCTCCATGCATTTTATGCATTGGTAAAAGCACTATGATGAAAAGTGTGATATGTTTTCAGGTATCTCCTATACTAATAGAGCCACATGCTCACCGGTTTGCCACATGATGTAGGCCTATGGACTGAACAAGAAACCACCAAAAATTTTAACCAGTCATCGTTCTCACAACACTGAGGACCAGTCATTCGAAATGACTTCTCCATGCATTTTATGCATTGGTAAAAGCACTTTGATGAAAAGTGTGATATGTTTTCAGGTATCTCCTATACTAATAGAGCCACATGCTCACCGGTTTGCCATATGATGTAGGCCTATGGACTGAACAAGAAACCACCAAAATTTTTAACCAGTCATCGTTCTCACAACACTGAGGACCAGTCATTCGAAATGACTTCTCCATGCATTTTATGCATTGGTAAAAGCACTATAATGAAAAGTGTGATATGTTTTCAGGTATCTCCTATACTAATAGAGCCACATGCTCACCGGTTTGCCACATGATGTAGGCCTATGGACTGAACAAGAAACCACCAAAAATTTTAACCAGTCATCGTTCTCACAACACTGAGGACCAGTCATTCGAAATGACTTCTCCATGCATTTTATGCATTGGTAAAAGCACTTTGATGAAAAGTGTGATATGTTTTCAGGTATCTCCTATACTAATAGAGCCACATGCTCACCGGTTTGCCATATGATGTAGGCCTATGGACTGAACAAGAAACCACCAAAATTTTTAACCAGTCATCGTTCTCACAACACTGAGGACCAGTCATTCGAAATGACTTCTCCATGCATTTTATGCATTGGTAAAAGCACTATAATGAAAAGTGTGATATGTTTTCAGGTATCTCCTATACTAATAGAGCCACATGCTCACCGGTTTGCCACATGATGTAGGCCTATGGACTGAACAAGAAACCACCAAAAATTTTAACCAGTCATCGTTCTCACAACACTGAGGACCAGTCATTCGAAATGACTTCTCCATGCATTTTATGCATTGGTAAAAGCACTATGATGAAAAGTGTGATATGTTTTCAGGTATCTCCTATACTAATAGAGCCACATGCTCACCGGTTTGCCACATGATGTAGGCCTATGGACTGAACAAGAAACCACCAAAAATTTTAACCAGTCATCGTTCTCACAACACTGAGGACCAGTCATTCGAAATGACTTCTCCATGCATTTTATGCATTGGTAAAAGCACTATAATGAAAAGTGTGATATGTTTTCAGGTATCTCCTATACTAATAGAGCCACATGCTCACCGGTTTGCCACATGATGTAGGCCTATGGACTGAACAAGAAACCACCAAAAATTTTAACCAGTCATCGTTCTCACAACACTGAGGACCAGTCATTCGAAATGACTTCTCCATGCATTTTATGCATTGGTAAAAGCACTATGATGAAAAGTGTGATATGTTTTCAGGTATCTCCTATACTAATAGAGCCACATGCTCACCGGTTTGCCACATGATGTAGGCCTATGGACTGAACAAGAAACCACCAAAAATTTTAACCAGTCATCGTTCTCACAACACTGAGGACCAGTCATTCGAAATGACTTCTCCATGCATTTTATGCATTGGTAAAAGCACTATGATGAAAAGTGTGATATGTTTTCAGGTATCTCCTATACTAATAGAGCCACATGCTCACCGGTTTGCCACATGATGTAGGCCTATGGACTGAACAAGAAACCACCAAAAATTTTAACCAGTCATCGTTCTCACAACACTGAGGACCAGTCATTCGAAATGACTTCTCCATGCATTTTATGCATTGGTAAAAGCACTATGATGAAAAGTGTGATATGTTTTCAGGTATCTCCTATACTAATAGAGCCACATGCTCACCGGTTTGCCACATGATGTAGGCCTATGGACTGAACAAGAAACCACCAAAAATTTTAACCAGTCATCGTTCTCACAACACTGAGGACCAGTCATTCGAAATGACTTCTCCATGCATTTTATGCATTGGTAAAAGCACTATGATGAAAAGTGTGATATGTTTTCAGGTATCTCCTATACTAATAGAGCCACATGCTCACCGGTTTGCCACATGATGTAGGCCTATGGACTGAACAAGAAACCACCAAAAATTTTAACCAGTCATCGTTCTCACAACACTGAGGACCAGTCATTCGAAATGACTTCTCCATGCATTTTATGCATTGGTAAAAGCACTATGATGAAAAGTGTGATATGTTTTCAGGTATCTCCTATACTAATAGAGCCACATGCTCACCGGTTTGCCACATGATGTAGGCCTATGGACTGAACAAGAAACCACCAAAAATTTTAACCAGTCATCGTTCTCACAACACTGAGGACCAGTCATTCGAAATGACTTCTCCATGCATTTTATGCATTGGTAAAAGCACTATGATGAAAAGTGTGATATGTTTTCAGGTATCTCCTATACTAATAGAGCCACATGCTCACCGGTTTGCCACATGATGTAGGCCTATGGACTGAACAAGAAACCACCAAAAATTTTAACCAGTCATCGTTCTCACAACACTGAGGACCAGTCATTCGAAATGACTTCTCCATGCATTTTATGCATTGGTAAAAGCACTATGATGAAAAGTGTGATATGTTTTCAGGTATCTCCTATACTAATAGAGCCACATGCTCACCAGGTTTGCCACATGATGTAGGCCTATGGACTGAACAAGAAACCACCAAAAATTTTAACCAGTCATCGTTCTCACAACACTGAGGACCAGTCATTCGAAATGACTTCTCCATGCATTTTATGCATTGGTAAAAGCACTATGATGAAAAGTGTGATATGTTTTCAGGTATCTCCTATACTAATAGAGCCACATGCTCACCGGTTTTGCCACATGATGTAGGCCTATGGACTGAACAAGAAACCACCAAAAATTTTAACCAGTCATCGTTCTCACAACACTGAGGACCAGTCATTCGAAATGACTTCTCCATGCATTTTATGCATTGGTAAAAGCACTATGATGAAAAGTGTGATATGTTTTCAGGTATCTCCTATACTAATAGAGCCACATGCTCACCGGTTTGCCACATGATGTAGGCCTATGGACTGAACAAGAAACCACCAAAAATTTTAACCAGTCATCGTTCTCACAACACTGAGGACCAGTCATTCGAAATGACTTCTCCATGCATTTTATGCATTGGTAAAAGCACTATGATGAAAAGTGTGATATGTTTTCAGGTATCTCCTATACTAATAGAGCCACATGCTCACCGGTTTGCCACATGATGTAGGCCTATGGACTGAACAAGAAACCACCAAAAATTTTAACCAGTCATCGTTCTCACAACACTGAGGACCAGTCATTCGAAATGACTTCTCCATGCATTTTATGCATTGGTAAAAGCACTATGATGAAAAGTGTGATATGTTTTCAGGTATCTCCTATACTAATAGAGCCACATGCTCACCTGGTTTGCCACATGATGTAGGGCCTATGGGACTGAACAAGAAACCACCAAAAATTTTAACCAGTCATCGTTCTCACAACACTGAGGACCAGTCATTCGAAATGACTTCTCCATGCATTTTATGCATTGGTAAAAGCACTATGATTGAAAAGTGTGATATGTTTTCAGGTATCTCCTATACTAATAGAGCCACATGCTCACCGGTTTGCCACATGATGTAGGCCTATGGACTGAACAAGAAACCACCAAAAATTTTAACCAGTCATCGTTCTCACAACACTGAGGACCAGTCATTCGAAATGACTTCTCCATGCATTTTATGCATTGGTAAAAGCACTATGATGAAAAGTGTGATATGTTTTCAGGTATCTCCTATACTAATAGAGCCACATGCTCACCGGTTTGCCACATGATGTAGGCCTATGGACTGAACAAGAAACCACCAAAAATTTTAACCAGTCATCGTTCTCACAACACTGAGGACCAGTCATTCGAAATGACTTCTCCATGCATTTTATGCATTGGTAAAAGCACTATGATGAAAAGTGTGATATGTTTTCAGGTATCTCCTATACTAATAGAGCCACATGCTCACCGGTTTGCCACATGATGTAGGCCTATGGACTGAACAAGAAACCACCAAAAATTTTAACCAGTCATCGTTCTCACAACACTGAGGACCAGTCATTCGAAATGACTTCTCCATGCATTTTATGCATTGGTAAAAGCACTATGATGAAAAGTGTGATATGTTTTCAGGTATCTCCTATACTAATAGAGCCACATGCTCACCGGTTTGCCACATGATGTAGGCCTATGGACTGAACAAGAAACCACCAAAAATTTTAACCAGTCATCGTTCTCACAACACTGAGGACCAGTCATTCGAAATGACTTCTCCATGCATTTTATGCATTGGTAAAAGCACTATGATGAAAAGTGTGATATGTTTTCAGGTATCTCCTATACTAATAGAGCCACATGCTCACCGGTTTGCCACATGATGTAGGCCTATGGACTGAACAAGAAACCACCAAAAATTTTAACCAGTCATCGTTCTCACAACACTGAGGACCAGTCATTCGAAATGACTTCTCCATGCATTTTATGCATTGGTAAAAGCACTATGATGAAAAGTGTGATATGTTTTCAGGTATCTCCTATACTAATAGAGCCACATGCTCACCGGGTTTGCCACATGATGTAGGCCTATGGACTGAACAAGAAACCACCAAAAATTTTAACCAGTCATCGTTCTCACAACACTGAGGACCAGTCATTCGAAATGACTTCTCCATGCATTTTATGCATTGGTAAAAGCACTATGATGAAAAGTGTGATATGTTTTCAGGTATCTCCTATACTAATAGAGCCACATGCTCACCGGTTTGCCACATGATGTAGGCCTATGGACTGAACAAGAAACCACCAAAAATTTTAACCAGTCATCGTTCTCACAACACTGAGGACCAGTCATTCGAAATGACTTCTCCATGCATTTTATGCATTGGTAAAAGCACTATGATGAAAAGTGTGATATGTTTTCAGGTATCTCCTATACTAATAGAGCCACATGCTCACCGGTTTGCCACATGATGTAGGCCTATGGACTGAACAAGAAACCACCAAAAATTTTAACCAGTCATCGTTCTCACAACACTGAGGACCTAGTCATTCGAAATGACTTCTCCATGCATTTTATGCATTGGTAAAAGCACTATGATGAAAAGTGTGATATGTTTTCAGGTATCTCCTATACTAATAGAGCCACATGCTCACCGGTTTGCCACATGATGTAGGCCTATGGACTGAACAAGAAACCACCAAAAATTTTAACCAGTCATCGTTCTCACAACACTGAGGACCAGTCATTCGAAATGACTTCTCCATGCATTTTATGCATTGGTAAAAGCACTATGATGAAAAGTGTGATATGTTTTCAGGTATCTCCTATACTAATAGAGCCACATGCTCACCGGTTTGCCACATGATGTAGGCCTATGGAGCTGAACAAGAAACCACCAAAAATTTTAACCAGTCATCGTTCTCACAACACTGAGGACCAGTCATTCGAAATGACTTCTCCATGCATTTTATGCATTGGTAAAAGCACTATGATGAAAAGTGTGATATGTTTTCAGGTATCTCCTATACTAATAGAGCCACATGCTCACCGGTTTGCCACATGATGTAGGCCTATGGACTGAACAAGAAACCACCAAAAATTTTAACCAGTCATCGTTCTCACAACACTGAGGACCAGTCATTCGAAATGACTTCTCCATGCATTTTATGCATTGGTAAAAGCACTATGATGAAAAGTGTGATATGTTTTCAGGTATCTCCTATACTAATAGAGCCACATGCTCACCGGTTTGCCACATGATGTAGGCCTATGGACTGAACAAGAAACCACCAAAAATTTTAAACCAGTCATCGTTCTCACAACACTGAGGACCAGTCATTCGAAATGACTTCTCCATGCATTTTATGCATTGGTAAAAGCACTATGATGAAAAGTGTGATATGTTTTCAGGTATCTCCTATACTAATAGAGCCACATGCTCACCGGTTTGCCACATGATGTAGGCCTATGGACTGAACAAGAAACCACCAAAAATTTTAACCAGTCATCGTTCTCACAACACTGAGGACCAGTCATTCGAAATGACTTCTCCATGCATTTTATGCATTGGTAAAAGCACTATGATGAAAAGTGTGATATGTTTTCAGGTATCTCCTATACTAATAGAGCCACATGCTCACCGGTTTGCCACATGATGTAGGCCTATGGACTGAACAAGAAACCACCAAAAATTTTAACCAGTCATCGTTCTCACAACACTGAGGACCAGTCATTCGAAATGACTTCTCCATGCATTTTATGCATTGGTAAAAGCACTATGATGAAAAGTGTGATATGTTTTCAGGTATCTCCTATACTAATAGAGCCACATGCTCACCGGTTTGCCACATGATGTAGGCCTATGGACTGAACAAGAAACCACCAAAAATTTTAACCAGTCATCGTTCTCACAACACTGAGGACCAGTCATTCGAAATGACTTCTCCATGCATTTTATGCATTGGTAAAAGCACTATGATGAAAAGTGTGATATGTTTTCAGGTATCTCCTATACTAATAGAGCCACATGCTCACCGGTTTGCCACATGATGTAGGCCTATGGACTGAACAAGAAACCACCAAAAATTTTAACCAGTCATCGTTCTCACAACACTGAGGACCAGTCATTCGAAATGACTTCTCCATGCATTTTATGCATTGGTAAAAGCACTATGATGAAAAGTGTGATATGTTTTCAGGTATCTCCTATACTAATAGAGCCACATGCTCACCGGTTTGCCACATGATGTAGGCCTATGGAACTGAACAAGAAACCACCAAAAATTTTAACCAGTCATCGTTCTCACAACACTGAGGACCAGTCATTCGAAATGACTTCTCCATGCATTTTATGCATTGGTAAAAGC
Organism: Ranitomeya imitator; assembly: GCF_032444005.1. Lineage (NCBI taxonomy): Eukaryota > Metazoa > Chordata > Amphibia > Anura > Dendrobatidae > Ranitomeya > Ranitomeya imitator. The sequence goes on from NW_027194341.1 coordinate 48,376, forward strand.
ACTATGATGAAAAGTGTGATATGTTTTCAGGTATCTCCTATACTAATAGAGCCACATGCTCACCGGTTTGCCACATGATGTAGGCCTATGGAACTGAACAAGAAACCACCAAAAATTTTAACCAGTCATCGTTCTCACAACACTGAGGACCAGTCATTCGAAATGACTTCTCCATGCATTTTTATGCATTGGTAAAAGCACTATGATGAAAAGTGTGATATGTTTTCAGGTATCTCCTATACTAATAGAGCCACAATGCTCACCGGTTTGCCACATGATGTAGGCCTATGGACTGAACAAGAAAACCACCAAAAATTTTAACCAGTCATCGTTCTCACAACACTGAGGACCAGTCATTCGAAATGACTTCTCCATGCATTTTATGCATTGGTAGAAAGCACTATGATGAAAAGTGTGATATGTTTTCAGGTATCTCCTATACTAATAGAGCCACGATGCTCACCGGTTTGCCACATGATGTAGGCCCTATGGACTGAACAAGAAACCACCAAAAATTTTAACCAGTCATCGTTCTCACAACCACCTGA
>NW_027194342.1:0-50722 GCF_032444005.1 Ranitomeya imitator
TCCTAGATAAATCGTTTTCTGATCATTCCCCAGTGTTGACGGAAATTAGCCTTTTCCCGCCATCCCAAAATTCTCATACATGGAAATGCAACGCTACTCATCTTAATATCCCCGAATTCAAAGCAGAATTAGAGGAAACCATTAGGAATTACTTTGTCGACAATGACACGGAGGGAATCGATCCGTTCACTCTGTGGAATGCCCACAAAGCAGTTCTGAGAGGTAAACTTATACAGATCTCTTCCATATGTAACAGAAGGAAAAGAGAGAACATAAAAAACCTACAATTACAAATCAAAATTAAAGAAGAAGCCCAAAATAGCCTTCCCTCGCCATCTTCGGATATCCATACTGATATCCTTAAACTCAGGCAAAAACTGAAAGAGACTATCCAATCTGACTACGACTCAGTAATTAAAACATCTAAATTCAAGGTGTACTCCTCTTTAAACAAGCCGACAAAATTCATGATGAATAAGCTTAAAAGAGAGAGAATTAAAAATAGAGTAACCAAAATTCAAAATCTACAAGGAGAGTTTAAATATCACCCAAAAGAAATTGCTGATACCTTTGCAGAGTTTTACCATAACCTTTATAACCTCAAACTAGATTCCAGTACTCCCCAACCAGATAAAGCAGATATTGAAGAATTTTTGAAGGACATGCACCTTCCTAAAATAGATACGGTAGATCTAGATTCCCTAACCGCACCTTTCCATACTGATGAAATAAAAAATATAATTCAAAATTTAAAGACACAAAAAGCCCCTGGACCTGATGGTTTTGTTGGTGAATATTACAAAATTTTCTCGGATGCCCTATCCCCGCATCTGGAAAAGATCTTTAACAGAGCATCTGTTGCTGGCTCCTTTCCCAAGGAGATGTTAGAAGCAACTATAATCATGATCCCCAAGAGCCAGAGCGATCTAGACAAGGTCCAAAATTATAGGCCCATCTCTCTTATTAATTGTGACCTTAAAATTTACTCAAAAATTCTTGCTGAGAGATTGAGGATTGTCCTTCCCAGGCTGATCCACAATGATCAATTGGGTTTCATCATGGGAAGACAGACTTCAGATGGGACCAGAAGGCTTATTAATATTATCAATAAAATAAGCATAACTAAAATCCCTTCCTTAATAATTACACTAGACGCTGAAAAAGCATTCGATCGAGTCAATTGGAAATATCTCAAAGCTGTCTTGACCCGTTTTGGCTTTGGGGATGGATTAATCACTTCCATATTTGCTCTATATTCTTTTCCTAATGCGCGGATCTATATCAATAACCATATGTCTAAAACCTTTTCAATAAGTAACGGTACCAGGCAGGGGTGCCCATTATCACCCCTTCTATTCGCGCTGGCTATCGAACCTTTGGCGATCCAAATCAGGAAAAATGATATAATCAAGGGTATCAGCACTACTCATCGTCAACACAAAATCAGTCTCTTCGCGGATGACCTGCTACTTTCCCTTTCGGACCCAGTTACCTCAGTTACAAATGTGTTGGAAATTCTGGATTCTTTCTCTAGGGTTTCCTACTTTAAAATTAATAATAAAAAATCCAAGCTACTTCAATTTAACTTGGACAAGCAATCTGAGGATCTCTTAAGAACAAGAACGGGCTTCACCTGGGAAGAGACTGAAATCTCACATCTTGGTATATTATTCGCTAAAAACTTCACTTTCACTGTTAAAAGTAACATTGAGAAAATATTAAAAACTATCTCACAAGATTTTCTCACTTGGACTAAGTCTGGGCTGACATGGACTGGTAAAGTTCTTGCGGTTAAGACAATTGTCCTCCCCAAAATCTTTTACCTGTTTAGATCACTTCCACTATCAATCCCTACTGCCCTCTTAAACAAAATCCAAAAGTCGATTAATTCATTCATATGGAGTAACAAAAGAGCGAGGGTGGTTAACATTCTATATAAAAATAAATCCAGAGGAGGCTTGGGATTACCGAACATTCAAGCCTACTACTTTAGCAATCTCATAAAGCAAAGCCACATTTGGTTTAATCACTCTTCAAAGCCGGCTTGGGTAGATTTGGAAACCTCTTATAACAATTACCGCCCCCTAAAATATTGTATATACGATAAAATATTTAAATCCAAACCCCCGAGCTCTTCACACCCCATTATAGGAGCTATTTCTGCTGCTTGGATTAAATTGGCAAGACCCAAGAGAGGCACCAATAAATCAGAAAGTTTATATAACTTTCCACTCAAACTTCTTACAGACCTCTATGATTCCCAGTTACCAGCGAATTGGCCAGGACTAGGTATCAAAACAGTCAAAGACCTATATGACGGTAACTTTACTACCTTTGAAAAATTAAAAAAAAAATTCAATCTCCCGTCTTCGGATTTCATGGCATATGTTATGCTAAAAGAACAAATTAATAAATTCATAAAGGGGCCATATTTCAAAGCAGAAATAGCAACCCTACTTCTGAATAACACTGACCATAAGTTGTTTTGGAGTACTAAGTATCTTTACAATTATTTTAACAATGATACTACTTTTACTAAAAATTCCTATTTCAACCGCTGGAAAAAAGATCTGAGAATTCCTATCAGTAAAGAGCTTTGGGAAAGGGCCATAATTAATACCTACTCATCAAATATATCTCTTACACTCCATGAATCCTTCTTCAAGTTATTGACGAGATGGTACCTGACTCCAGTAAGGCTGTCTCACTTTAATAACGCACATTCCCCTCTCTGTTGGAGAGAATGTGGGTTTTCAGGAAGTTTGCTGCACTTATTTTGGAGCTGCCCAAAAATCAAACCCCTCTGGACACAGATATCCATCTACATTAATAAAATCCTCAATAAAAAATTTTCTCTCACCCCTCAAACTGCCTTGCTCTCTATTGACCTGGACTGTATACACCCTTCCCTAAGATATGTGATTGTACACATACTTTTAGTTACAAAAAATATGATTGCCTTCTACTGGAAGAATAAAATGGTGCCGGGACTCTCTGACATTGTCGACAGGATCTATCGCCATAATTCATTGGAACGCAGATTCGCAGTCATAAACGGAAACTTATCCAAGTACGGTTTAAAATGGGACAGGTGGAATGCTATGTTTCCTCAAGCATAGTCTGTCTTTTGACTTGTCTGTTGTTATTGGGTCGATTGATTTTCTTTTTTTCAGGTATCTCCTCTATTGCTAATTTGTTACACCAACTTCTAGGTGAGATCTCGAGTTTTCTACATTCCCTGTTGGCAATATCTGAGACTGTACTTACTTATAATGGAAGTTTTGGTTTTACTTCTTATCCCATCTTGGAAAATAATATTGGAATTAAAGTTCTCCAGTTTTTCCTTTGTTTCCTTCCCTTTACCCTTCCCTCTCCCTCCCCTCCCTCATCCCATCATCCTCCTTCCCTTTATAAAATTTATAAATATTCACGTATTTGACATTTGTTTTGTATAATGTTCAATAAAAATTATTTGAAAACAAAAATTATATAATTTTCTATTGTTTACATAAATAGCATATATTTATCTAACAGTTGTGTTACTGGTGCAAAGCCTGAAAAGACATGCAAACGTCACAATTTACCAGTGGCACAAATTTTCCTTAATCTGCTGTTGGCGTGTGTCCTAAAAAAGATATAAGCAAAATAATAATTTTATATCGCTGAAATAAATAGTGTATCTTTATCTGGCGCAAAGCCTGCTGAGATATGCAAACCTGACAATTTACCTGTAATTTTCCTGAGTCTGCTCTTGCCGTGTGTAATAAAGCTGATATATGAAAAAAATACCCATACATTGCTAGATACAAGGAATTTGTACATAACATCTCTGTGGAGGTACTTGTAAAAAATAAAGCCAGGCATTTTATTATATAATGCATTCAAAATGGGAAAGGGGGACATTAAGGAACGTGGACGTGGATGTGGTGGTGCTCGCCAAGGTGATGTAACAGATCAGAAGGTGTCTAGCTTCCTGTCAAAATTCATTTAATGTGCTATACCACTGTCGAACCCAGACAAGTATGAGAATGTTGTGGTTGGATGGCAGATAAAGGCTCCAGTATCTTGGCAAGCAACACCACCAAGTCTTTCACATGGTCCAGTCTCAATAGCCAAGAGGCAGGGCCTATGAGTCCTCAACCTGGTCCTCCTTCCTCCTCCCATCAAATGTCCCAGTATCCCAGGAGACATATGGCCCCAACACTGGCCATTTTGAGGAACTTTTTACGTTCCCTTGTAATTATTCAGGCCTCTCAACATGCACCATTAAAGAGGGTCATGAGAAGGTGGAGTGCAGTGATGCCCAAACATTTGAGCACCCACAGCCAGGAGAAAGCCACATTGAGGAAGGTCAATTCATGTTTGAAGAGGTGGAGGATAATCATGACGCACTGTTGCCATCAGGTCAGCCTGAAATCACAACTCAGAAGTAGGATCGGATTGATGAATTAGAAGATGATGGGGTCGATGATGAGGTCACTGATCCAACCTGGCACGGAGCCATGCCTAGCAAGCACAACAGTGCAGAGAGGGATGGATCCATAGCATGAAAACAGGCAAGATGAGGTAGTGGTTTGACAAGAGGGAGAAATCGGTCAACTGTTCAACAGAGCCCCACACTTGGCTAGATAACAGGCCAAGGGTGCGTTGTTCCACCATACAGCAGTTTTTTCTGAAAGTCCTTCAGACAAAACAACTGTAATTTGCAACATCTGCCATATCAAGCTGAGAAGAGGTAAGAACACTGCCAACCTGACCACCATCAGCATGCAGAAGCACATGACAGCCATTCACCCTAGTAGGTGGGCGAAAGACAGGGGTACAAAATGTGTGTCTGAGGATGAAACATCTGCCCCTTCCCCTGTGTTATGGCCTTCCCAATATGCTGCTCAGGAAGCAGGCACTTGTGCCTCATCCACATCTTACCCACACCAAGAATAGCAGGCCCAAATTCCAGGGGGGTTTCAGTCTCCTCTTATTCCAGTTCCTGTCTCTCCTTCTCCTCATCCTCAGCGAAACTAGACTCCACATCACTCTCCAGCTGGGAAGTCTGCAGCACTGCCTTAGCAAATTGGCAGCACACTCTGCTGAAGCTCATCTGTTTAGGTGATAAAGCTCACAGCACAGCCGAGCTATTGATAGGGATAAAAGAACAGACCGATCAGTGCCTCTTCCTGCTGAACCTCCAATCAGGTCTGGTTGTGTGTGATAATGGGCGTAATTTGGTGGCAGCTTTAAAGATCGGCAGGCTAGTATACATTCCATGCATGCCCCACGTGCTGAACTTGGTTGTACAGCATTTTTTAAAAGCATACCCTGACTTGCCAAACCTACTTGCCAAGGTACACCATGTCAGCACACATTTCTGAAAGTCATCTCAGGCTTTCGAAGATCTAGCATTGCTGCAGCAGCGCTTTAATTTGCCTCATCACCCACTGATTTGTGATCTGCTCTCTTGCTGGAATTCGACCTTTTATATGTTGACAAGGCTTAGTAAGCAGCAGATGGCAGTGTCTGTATTCTAGCTTATCAATGCCCATAAGAGTAACACTCAGCCCCCACACATAACAACTGCTGAGTGGGTGTGGATCGCTGACATATCTGAGGTACTTCAAAACTTTGAGTACAGCACCAAGATGGTGAGCGCTGATTATGCTATTATCAACGTAACCATCCCACTGCACTGTCTATTAAAATGTTTGCTCCAGAATCTGAATAAGGAAGCTTTGAAAGGCTATAGGACAATATTTTACTGTGGCTGATACAACACAGCCCAGCCTCACATAATATTTTCAGGCCACATTGGGTGATGATGAGGAATAGGAGGATGAGGATGAGGAGGAACAGGAGTTTTGGTCTGCGCTACAGTGGTGACAACCAATCCCAGCTTCATGTCTGTCCAGCACGGATGGTCTGAAGAGGAGGAGGAGGCTATGAGTCGTGAGGAGAGAATGGTTAGTGTTTGACTCTTTGTAGTCTGGCACACATGGCAGAGTTAATGTCCAGATGCCTTTCCCAAGACCCTCATGTGAAACACATTTTGTCCATTATAAAGTACTGGCTGTGCATCTTTCTTGACCCACAGTACAATGAGAAATTAGCTTTTATGATGTCGGAGGCAGACATGCCATTTTCAGTGCATGCCAGTGGACCATTTTGGAAGACTTGCTAAAAAGATTACCCTCAGACAACACTGCTGGCAGAGGTACCAGGTCTTTTCACCCACAAGGATTACAGGGGAGGGCCACTCGCACCAGGTGCAACTCAGGGGGTGGTAAAATATCCACAATCTGGGCCATTTCATGAGACCATCACATCAGCAAGGGCTATCTGTAGGTGCAGCTATGATGAGGAGGGAGAAGTTGACGGACTACTCAAGTGACTGTACCAGCGTCCTTCCTGAATCTTCAGTGCTCTTTAATTATTGGCTGTCCAAGCTGCACAATTGGCCCGACCTCTCCTTGTATGCCTTGGAGGTGCTGCCATGCCCTGCTGCAAGTGTATTGTCTGAGTGGGTTTTTAGTTTGGCCAGTGCAATCATAATGGATAGAAGCACACGGCTGTCAACTGAAAAGGCAGACAGAATGACTGTTCTAAAATTAAACAAGCTCTAGATTTCCTCAGAATTTGTAAGCCCTACGCATGACAGCAACGTAATGTAAATGCCTCCCAAATGTTTTTTGGGGAATTTGTCTTAACATCAATCCCATACCATCCAAACCCATTTAGTTCAGGAAATCACTTCATCCTCCTTTTCCTCCTCCTCCTGCTTGTGCGACAAGTACTTAGTGTTCATATATGTATACCCCATGAGGGTAATGCTTTGTACTTTTTGCTTTTTGAAAACTTTGCACATTGTGCAGTGGTGAAACTTGTACTCCCTATTAGTGATGAGCAAATTTGTTCAGAAAACGATCGCCAAACATAAATTCAGCACGAATATGGCACAATGGGTAAGAAATGTGGGAAAATATTTGCGTTGCAAGTATTTTCAGCACTTTAGCAACGGTAAGGGGGGTGTTTTATGAGCGTTTGGCATGTGTTTGATGAGGGGAGGGGGTTTGCAGAGCTCAGAAGCGTGGGATTAGCAGTATTTTTTTTCTTTACTTCATGTGTGCACATTGAGGCTAGCCAATCATGGCGCAGGAAACACCCACAATGTCCTGACACAATGACTTATGTCATTGGCTGCTGAAATCACATGCCCCTCTCCATATAAACAGCAGACATCTGGTTTTAGACCCATTTTGACATTTTAACAGCGCAGAGAGGCTGCTTCTGATGCTGGCACTGTTAGCAGTAAGTTTTTAGTTAATTAGCTAGGCATTTGTATATCAGTCAGATAGTGTAGTGTTATGAACTGGTGGTTCAGAAACACAATAGACCTGGTGGTTAAGAGCACACAAAGTGACCTGATAGTTACTAATAACATAGGATGAGCTCTGAGACGTGGGAACTCTGCTGACCACAATCCGTAATCCTATCACACCACACTAGAGGTAGCCGTGGAGCGCTCCTGACCAGACCTAGGCGCCTCGGGCACAGCCTGAGAAACTAGCTAGCCCTGAAGATAGAAAAATAAGCCTACCTTGCCTCAGAGAAATTCCCCAAAGGAAAAGGCAGCCCCCCACATATAATGACTGTGAGTAAAGATGAAAATACAAACACAGAGATGAAATAGATTTAAGCAAAGTGAGGTCCGACTTACTGAATAGACCGAGGATAGGAAAGATAGCTTTGCGGTCAGCACAAAAACCTACAAACAACCACGCAGAGGGCGCAAAAAGACCCTCCGCACCGACTAACGGTACGGATGTGCTTCCTCTGCGTCCCAGAGCTTCCAGCAAGCAAGACAAACCAAAATAGCAAGCTGGACAGAAAAAATAGCAAACCAAGAAACACAAGCAGAACTTAGCTTATGCAGGCCACAAGGACAATCCAGGAGAGAGCAAGACCAATACTGGAACATTGACTGGAGGCAAGGAACAAAGAACTAGGTGGAGTTAAATAGAGCAGCACCTAACGACTTAACCTCGTCACCTGAGGAAGGAAACTCAGAAGCCGCAGCCCCACTCACATCCACCAGAGGAAGCTCATAGACAGAACCAGCCGAAGTACCACTCATGACCACAGGAGGGAGCTTGACCACAGAATTCACAACAGTACCCCCCCCTTGAGGAGGGGTCACCGAACCCTCACCAGAGCCCCCAGGCCGACCAGGATGAGCCAAATGAAAGGCACGAACCGGATCGGCAGCATGAACAAAAGAGGCAAAGACCCAGGAATTATCTTCCTGACCATAACCCTTCCACTTAACCAGGTACTGGAGTTTCCGTCTCGAAATACAAGAATCCAAAATCTTCTCCACTATATACTCCAACTCCCCCTCAACCAAAACCGGGGCAGGAGGATCAACGGATGGAACCACAGGTGCCACGTATCTCCGCAACAATGACCTATGGAATACATTATGGATGGAAAAAGAAGCTGGAAGGGTCAAATGAAAAGACACAGGATTAAGAACCTCAGAAATCCTATACGGACAAATGAAACGAGGCTTAAACTTAGGAGATGAAACTTTCATAGGAATATAACGAGACGACAACCAAACCAAATCCCCAACACGAAGTCGGGGACCCACACAGCGCCTGCGGTTAGTGAAACATTGAGCCTTCTCCTGGGACAATGTCAAATTGTCCACTACATGAGTCCAAATCTGCTGCAACCTATCCACCACAGTATCCACACCAGGACAGTCCGAAGACTCAACCTGCCCTGAAGAGAAACGAGGATGGAAACCAGAATTGCAGAAAAACGGCGAAACCAAAGTAGCCGAGCTGGCCCGATTATTAAGGGCGAACTCAGCCAAAGGCAAAAAGGACACCCAATCATCCTGATCAGCAGAAACAAAACATCTCAGATATGTTTCCAAGGTCTGATTGGTTCGTTCAGTTTGGCCATTTGTCTGAGGATGGAAAGCCGAGGAAAAAGACAAATCAATGCCCATCCTAGCACAAAAACCTCGAAACAAACTGGGAACCTCTGTCAGAAACGATGTTCTCCGGAATGCCATGTAAACGAACCACATGCTGGAAAAACAATGGCACCAAATCAGAGGAGGAAGGCAATTTAGACAAGGGTACCAAATGGACCATCTTAGAGAAGCGATCACAAACCACCCAAATGAACGACATCTTTTGAGAGATGGGGAGATCCGAAATAAAATCCATAGAGATATGTGTCCTGGGCCTCTTCGGGACTGGCAAGGGCAAAAGTAACCCACTGGCACGAGAACAGCAGGGCTTAGCCCGAGCACAAATCCCACAGGACTGCACAAACGAACGCACATCCCGCGACAGAGACGGCCACCCCTCGAATGCCCACTTCATGGCCAACAACTCTCGATTGCCAACATCATAATTACGCTCAGCAGGCGAAAACTTCCTGGAAAAGAAGGCACATGGTTTCATCACCGAGCCATCAGAACTTCTTTGCGACAAAACAGCCCCTGCTCCAATCTCAGAAGCATCAACCTCGACCTGGAACGGGAGCGAAACATCTGGCTGGCACAACACAGGGGCAGAAGAAAAACAACGCTTCAACTCCTGAAAAGCTTCTACAGCAGCAGAAGACCAATTGACCACATCAGCACCCTTCTTGGTTAAATCAGTCAACGGTTTAGCAATACTAGAAAAATTATTGATGAAGCGATGATAAAAATTAGCAAAGCCCAGGGACTTTTGCAGACTCTTCAGAGATGTCGGTTGAGTCCAATCATAAATGGCCTGAACTTTAACAGGGTCCATCTCGATAGTAGAAGGGGAAAAAATGAAACCCAAAAATGAAACCCTCTGAACACCAAAGAGACACTTTGATCCCTTCACAAACAAAGAATTAGCACGCAGGACCTGGAACACCATTCTAACCTGCTTCACGTGAGACTCCCAATCATCCGAGAAGACCAAAATATCATCCAAGTATACAATCAGGAATTTATCCAGGCACTCTCGGAAGATGTCATGCATAAAGGACTGAAATACCGATGGAGCATTGGAAAGCCCGAATGGCATAACCACGTACTCAAAATGGCCCTCGGGCGTATTAAATGCTGTTTTCCATTCATCGCCCTGTTTAATATGCACAAGATTATACGCACCACGAAGATCTATCTTGGTGAACCAACTAGCCCCCTTAATCCGAGCAAACAAATCAGACAGCAGCGGCAAGGGGTACTGAAATTTGACTGTGATTTTATTTAGAAGGCGGTAATCAATACAAGGTCTCAACGAACCATCCTTCTTGGCCACAAAAAAGAACCCTGCTCCCAATGGCGACGACGACGGGCGAATATGACCCTTCTCCAAGGATTCCTTTACGTAACTCCGCATAGCGGCATGCTCAGGCACAGACAAATTAAACAGTCGACCCTTAGGAAACTTACTACCAGGAATCAAATTGATAGCACAATCGCAATCCCTATGCGGAGGTAGGGCACAGGACTTGGGCTCATCAAATACATCCCTGTAATCCGACAAGAACTCTGGGACCTCAGAAGGGGTGGATGATGAAATAGACAGAACTGGAACATCACGATGTACCCCCTGACAACCCCATCTGGACACAGACATAGACTTCCAATTCAATACTGGGTTATGGACTTGTAGCCATGGCAACCCCAACACGACCACATCATGCAGATTATGCAACACCAAAAAGCAAATATCCTCCTGATGCGCAGGAGCCATGCACATGGTCAGTTGGGTCCAGTACTGAGGCTTATTCTTGGCCAAAGGCGTAGCATCAATTCCTCTCAATGGAATAGGATACTGCAAGGGCTCCAAGAAAAACCCACAGCGCCTAGCAAAGTCCAAGTCCATCAAATTCAGGGCAGCGCCTGAATCCACAAATGCCATGACAGAATAGGATGACAAAGAACAGATCAAAGTAACGGACAAAAGAAATTTCGACTGTACCGTACCAATGGTGGCAGACCTAGCGAACCGCTTAGTGCGCTTAGGACAATCGGAGGTAGCATGAGTGGAATCACCACAATAAAACCACAGCCCATTCCGACGTCTGTGTTCTTGCCTTTCAGCTCTGGTCAAAGTCCTATCACATTGCATAGGCTCAGGTTTATGCTCAGATAATATCGCCAAATGGTGCACATTTTTACGCTCACGTAAGCATCGATCGATCTGAATCGCCAAAGACATAGACTCATTCAGACCAGCAGGCATAGGAAATCCCACCATGACATCCTTAAGGGCTTCAGAGAGACCCTTTCTGAAAATTGCTGCCAGCGCACATTCATTCCATTGAGTGAGCACAGACCACTTCCTAAACTTCTGACAATATATCTCTACCTCATCCTGACCCTGACACAGAGCCAGCAAATTTTTCTCTGCCTGATCCACTGAATTAGGTTCATCATACAGCAATCCGAGCGCCAGAAAAAACGCATCAATATCACATAATGCAGGATCTCCTGGCGCAAGGGAAAATGCCCAGTCTTGAGGGTCGCCACGTAATAAAGAAATAATGATCTTAACTTGTTGAACTGGGTCACCAGAGGAGCGGGGTTTCAAAGCCAGAAACAGTTTACAATTATTTTTGAAATTCAAAAACTTAGCTCTATATCCAGAAAATAAGTCAGGAATAGGAATTCTAGGTTCTAACATAGATTTCTGAACCACAATGTCTTGAATATTTTGTACTCTTGCAGTGAGATGATCCACACAAGAAAACAGACCTTTAATGTCCATCACTACACCTGTGTCCTGAACCACCCAAATGTCTAGGGGAAAAGAAAGACAAAACACAGTGCAGAGAAAAAAAAATGGTCTCAGAACTTCTCTTTTCCCTCTATTGAGAAGCATTAGTACTTTGGGCCTCCAGTACTGTTATGAACTGGTGGTTCAGAAACACAATAGACCTGGTGGTTAAGAGCACACAAAGTGACCTGATAGTTACTAGTAACATAGGACGAGCTCTGAGACGTGGGAACTCTGCTGACCGCAATCCCTAATCCTATCACACCACACTAGAGGTAGCCGTGGAGTGCTCCTGACCAGACCTTGACGCCTCGGGCACAGCCTGAGAAACTAGCCAGCCCTGAAGATAGAAAAATAAGCCTACCTTGCCTCAGAGAAATTCCCCAAAGGAAAAGGCAGCCCCCCACATATAATGACTGTGAGTAAAGATGAAAATACAAACACAGAGATGAAATAGATTTTAGCAAAGTGAGGCCCGACTTACTGAATAGACCGAGGATAGGAAAGATAGCTTTGCGGTCAGCACAAAAACCTACAAACAATGCCTCGCAGAGGGCGCAAGAAGACCCTCCGCACCGACTAACGGTATGGAGGTGCTTCCTCTGTGTCCCAGAGCTTCCAGCAAGCAAGACAAACCAAAATAGCAAGCTGGACAGAAAAAATAGCAAACCAAGAAACACAAGCAGAACTTAGCTTATGCAGGCCACAAGGACAATCCAGGAGAGAGCAAGACCAATACTGGAACATTGACTGGAGGCAAGGAACAAAGAACTAGGTGGAGTTAAATAGAGCAGCACCTAACGACTTAACCTCGTCACCTGAGGAAGGAAACTCAGAAGCCGCAGCCCCACTCACATCCACCAGAGGAAGCTCATAGACAGAACCAGCCGAAGTACCACTCATGACCACAGGAGGGAGCTCGACCACAGAATTCACAACAGTGTAGTTAGCTAGTATCCAGTGTGGCTGTTAAATTTACCTTCCAGCAATTTTTTTGTCATTACTGAGGACGACCGACAAAGCCAGCAGGGTACATATCCGACAAGTGTGTTGTGCACTACTTGTATTGTGCTCCATGCACGAGTATAGCATTTTAAATCTTATTGTTTCGCCAGCTAAATGTGAAACAGCCTGCTGTACCACCTCTTGTCATTTAGCGCTGTGGTGATATAAAACTGTCTGGAGTCCTAAGGTACATTAAAAAAATTATAAGCTTTTGTGTTGCTGAATCTGATACAACCTTCCATATCCCACGGTTTCATTTTGTATCGGTGACATGAACCTGTTTGCTGACCCAATGTGCATTGAAAATAATTATAATTTTTTCTGTTGCTGAATGTGATACAACCCGCCATATCCCATGTTGTCATTTTGCGGCGTTGATATGAACCTGTATGCAGACCTAACGCGCATTAAAAATATATTTTTTTTTCTTTTGCTGAATGTGACATAGCCTGCTGTATCCCACATTGTCATGTTGTGGAAGTGATATGAACCTCTCTGCAGACCTAGCTCGCATTAAAAACAAATTATAATTTTTTCTGTTGCTGAATGTGATACAGCCAATCGTATCCCATGTTGTCATTTTGTGGTGGTGATATGAACCTTGTCTGCAGACCTAACGCACATTAAAAAATTATATATATTTTTTTGCTGAAAGTGATATAGCCCACCGCATCCCACTTTGTCATGTTGTGGCGGTGATATGAACCTTTCTGCAAACCTAGCGCACATTAAAAACAAATTATAAATTTTTCTTGTTGCTGAATGTGATACAACCCGCCGTATCCCACATTGTCATATTGTGACGGTGATATGAACCTGTCTGCAGACCTAACACGCATTAAAAAATTATAATTTTTTCTGTTGCTGAATGTGATACAGCCCACCATATCACACATTGTAATTTTATGGCAGTGATATGAAGCTGCCTGCAGACCTCAAGCACATTAAAATATTTACAGCCTGCTATATCCTACCTTTTCATTCAGTAGCAATGAAATTGGTCTGTGTGCTGAGCTGTTGCACATTAAAATTATTTTTTTTTTTACAAACGTGATACAGCAGCCGAGAATACAGTTTGAAATTGTTTTGAGCCTATCTTCTAGATTATGTGCATCTTTGGCATCCAGCTTCTTGCGGGCATCTTTTATGCCTATCTTGAGACACATCTGTTGCACCTATCTTCTGACGAGCATCAAACGCTCTCTGGTAATTGGTGATGGGTAAATGAGTTATCGTTGTAAGCTGGATCCTGCATCTCGTACCTCCCATAGCCACCCTGTTACTGATCCTGTTACCGGATCCCATTCCCGCCATCATCATGGCCCTTTTCCTGATCAGTTCATGTAGCGACATATCGGCCATATTTCTCTACCTCTTGTAATAACTGCAAAGTGTATTGTGAGGTTGCCATCGTGGCCTCTTTCAGCGTGTGTGATACAGACTCCTTGAGGTAATTTTTGGAAACCTTTGAACATTGTGCAAAGGTAAAATTTCTACTCTCATTCTCTACCTCTTGCAATAACTGCTAAATGTATTGTGATTTCCCTATCACAGTGTCTTTCAGCTGATCTGATATAGACCCCTTGGGTAATTTTTAGAAAACTTTGCAATGGAGAATCTTGTATTCCCCATCTATACCTCTTGTAATAACTGCAAAGTGTATTGTGATGTCCCCATCATGGTGTCTTTCAGCTGGTCTGATACAAACCTCTCGGGGTAATTTTTGGAAACCTTTGTACATTGTGAAATGGTCAAATTTCTACTCTCAATCTCTATATATTCTGCTATTAAATATTTTTTATTGCGTTGCCCATCTCACTGTCTCTTTAAGTGTGTATCTGGTAGCCTGTTGTTAATTTTTGGGTCTGCACGTTGACATTTTGGAATATCAATGCTCCACACACTTCTTGAGGTTTCAGCCATAAAAAGAATAATAATATGAGTAATGAAACATGCTCTATATATATTCTGCTAGTTTGAAAATCTTACCCACACATCCCTCTATAAAGGGAAATTTGAGATAATATCTATGTTAGCATACGTGATATATTGCTCATATACGCAGCACCCCAGTAGGTGGGCGGAATGCTTGGGTACAAAAACTGTATCTGACAGTGAAACCACTAGCTCTTTCCCTGTATTACACCCTTCTCAATCTACTGTGCAGGAATTAAGCGCTTTCTGTCCACAGTTGCAGTTGCACAGACACAACAGTCAGCAACCACGTCCAGTTTGTTGTCCAAGCGCAGTGATCAGTTGTCCTTTGTGATCAAATATGTCTCTTCAAAAATTGTTAGTTAGATAGGGGCATACATATTCGTCAGCAATTTACATCATTCAGTGCTGGACAAAGACCATTGCTGACTTTTCTAGGCTCCTAAATGAGACTTCTGGCTCTTTATTAAACTGTCACTTACCTTATATTTTCTAATTTTGGGTCTTATAAAAATGGTGGTAGGGGATAGGCTACTTTATGTACATTTTAAGCACATCTAAGAGACTGGATTAATTCGTTCCACAGACCTATTCAGGCCACAGTCTTACACATATTGTAACATTGTCATTGCCACGCTAAGACCTTTACCTGTCCTCTGTAGCACTGCCTGTCACCTGAGTAATACACTCCACAGACCTCGACACTCTCTGGGACATATCCTGTAATTCCTCCATTGTTGCTCTAAACCATGCAAGATATATATTCTGCCTGCTTGAGTAGTTTCTAGAACTGCCTAGGCTTGTGCACATTTGAAAATTGCTATCCTTTATCATTCCCTTGAGGAAACTGCTGCTTCCAAGTAAAATGTGGCTTGTACATGTTCCTGACATGGGTTTCAGGCCTGACAGACTGATCACAATACAGACCATCACTTGCATACATTGCGGATTTTTAAAAATCCGCAAAACTGGCGCAATAGTCTGACAACATTATTCCCAGATACCATATGTGAGTCAGAAAGTCATGCAGGCATCTTCTCCATGCTGTTCTCATTAAGTTTTGTCTCTTTCCGATCCATTTCAGCGTTTTTCTCATGCCCCCAGACCTGTTTGTTGGGTCCTGCAGAAAAATATTCAGTTTTCCCATTGATTTGCATTTGATTTGTTATTCTGCACAAATACACAGATATTAGAAATTATTTGTGCTGATTTTCCCAAATCCGAATATTTCACTGTTCACTCATCACTAGTTGTAGCACTTGGCCCAGTGTTACTCTATGGGGCAGCTCCGATCAGCGGGGTGGGGGGTGGGGCTTTCAGGCATGTTCAGAGTGTGTGTAAAATTGCAGGAGGCTGCAATTGTATGTGTACATTGTCCGAGACTCTCCAATGCAAGCCTATGGGTGCAAGAAAAAAATTGCACAGCACTTGAACCATAAAAGTACTGTCCAATTTTTACACACAGATATCCTTTGAAAAACGGTATTCCAACAGCTGCGTACAGTAAAATCACAGTGTGACAGGTGAATATAGAATAGATAGAATAGATATATACACATAGAATAGATAGCTATAAAGATCGAAATGATAGATAGATAGAATAAAAGCCAGCAATTCGGCAACCATGTACAATAAAATCACTGCAGGACTTGACAAGATAGAATAGATGGATTACAAATAGTCATGTCTTGGGTCAGATGTTTATAGCCTGGGAAGGGAGTGATACCAATGGAGCTTCCCAGACTATTAATATCAACTCACAGCTGTATACTTAGCCTTTACTGGCAATTGAAACGGGGACTCCCCAAAAAAT
The DNA here is from genome assembly GCF_032444005.1 of Ranitomeya imitator. Classification (NCBI taxonomy): domain Eukaryota; kingdom Metazoa; phylum Chordata; class Amphibia; order Anura; family Dendrobatidae; genus Ranitomeya; species Ranitomeya imitator. The sequence continues at coordinate 16,525 of NW_027194342.1, forward strand.
GATGTAGAATTTCCCTATAATAAATAACCAGCAAAGGATATGCAGACAGCTACGGGCTGATATTAATAGCCTAGAAAGAGGCCATGGATACTGACCCCCCCAGTCTAAAAACATCAGTTCTTTGCTGCCCTAGAAACGGAACATCTATAGGATGTGCCAAATCTGGTACTTAGTCTCATTCTTCCCACTTGTCTTGATGTGGTGGCAAGTGGAGTAATAGTTGGGGGGTAGATGTCACCTTTGTATTGTCAGGTGACATCAAGCCCCGAGGATAGTAATGCAGAGGCGTCTATATGACGCCCCCATTACTAACCCCATAGTAATATTGAAAAAAACACACATCCAGATTAAAGTCCTTTAATTGAAAGAATGACACAGACTCCTTTAATAAATCTTAATTTAACTTACTGCATCATCCATTCCAGTGACACCATTGTGCCCTGTGAAGAATTAAAATAAAAAACAACAGTATTCCTCACCTTTCCACAGAGAAGATGATAATCAATTTGTCTCACGATTGGTGTAGTTCTGCTATATCTAGATGGCAGGCTGCACGGTTGCATGATATGATCATACAGCCTGATATCCAGCAGAGACACTGAGCAGCGTGTGCTCGGTGTCTCCATTTGAACTCTTGTAACCTGTCTGACAGCACCGCGAATGGGAGAAAGTTCTCACAATTGTGGTGCCGTCAGAAAGGCCCTGGAAGTTCAAAGCCAAATAACTCACTTCACCTAATGATGTCAGCATGAGTGCGGTGGGAAAAGTTCTAACTGTGTGTGCCCTGAAGTCAGATAGATGAAGTGAGTTCTTTGGCTTTGAACTCCCATGACCTATATGGTCTCATACAGTCATGTACACTGAAGTTTTTTGTTCTATTTGTTTTGCACAACAATACAAATAAAACCAAATATTCACAGTTATAGCCATGTTCTTTACATGACCTGATGCAAACCCTAAAAAAACAGTGAAATTGCAGACTGTGAGGTAATAAAACATGAATACTGTTATTCCATATGTAAACATTCAACAGCTTATTCTGAAAATTTACTTGAAAGTACAGATACACTTTAAACTTATGAGGAACTGATAATATATAATCCAAAAGCTGTATTTTTTGGACCTGTAATTCTGTTTTAGAAAATTCCGCAACTGCTTCACAACCTTGAGATTTTCCATTTTTGCATTTTCGTTTTTTGCACCCCTTTTTCCCAGAGATAACACTTTTTAATTTTTCCTTCAGTATGGCCAAGTGAAGGCTTGTTTTTTGCAGAATGAGTTGTACTTTTGGACAACATCATTGGCTTTACCATATAGTGTACTGAAAAATTGCAAAAAATTGCAAGTGCTTTGACATTGCTAAAAAAGTGCAATTCACAATAGTTTTTTTTTTACATATTCACTAAATGTTCAAACTGACCTGCCATTATGATTCTTCAAATCAGCTATCGTGAGCCTTATAAGATGCTCTGTGCCGGAGCCCGCATCAAAGAGGGGAGGCGACCTATTACGTACCTACAATTCATAAGTGGTAAAGGGGTTAAAAAACCTTTATTTCTCCATACAATGTTTTAAGTTTATTGCATCATCCCCCATTACATTAAGGTAGCTTTAAAATTTCTATCTGTCCTATCAATAATAAGACTCACCTTAAGGACTTTCCTACTGTAAATGTATATAAGAATGGGTAAAACACAAGAAAAAAAATGTGTGTTTTTATTTGATTTGGAAGAGTACTTAATATGTTGATAGGACAAAGAGAAAATAGATTTATAATGAAATGAAGAATGAAATTGAGAATAACGTTTATAAAAGACAGTGTCTAAAAATGCCTGATGCATAGTTTAAATAGATGAAGAAAAGTGTGAGTATGGCTACATTAACTCCTTTCTGTATTCTTTTCATGCCGGACTTATTTTTACTTTTTACTTTATTTTATCTTAGCACAAGAAGAGAATATATCACTTTTTTTTATATAAGTTTTATGTTTTTCCTTTAATGCAAATTAATAATATATCCTTATGTGCCTTGTTGATTAAGTCTCATGCAGCTAGGACGTGAAAACAATTCTCCAATAGTAGATCTCTGGAACAGAATGTCAGATTAAAAAAAAAGAAAGATATTCAGATCAGTAGAAATAAAATATGGGTAAAAAACGGAACAGTTTTGACCAGGTGACAGGTTCTCTTTAAATTCAGGTCCCTGTCCCAAGACAAGCAAAAGGTAAAAACATCCAATTATAGTTTTTTGTGATCTACATATAGTGAATTTAACATTTTTTCAGTTCAATTAGCATGGGAGTTGCTAGTTTTTAAAAAGATCAGGGACAGGAGTCTTAGTACATAAATTTTGCCACTCCCCCACAAAATACATATTTAATACGTGAACAATCTAAAACTCAAATTGCACAGCTCATTTTTATTATGTATTAAGGTGTCCCCGCTATGCAATTTGTGAGCAAATGATAAGAGCACAAATCAAACTTTTAAATTGGCTACACCTGCAGAAAATATCTTTTAGAACACATAATAGACTTACATATACTACCTATCAGTATACTGTCCTTGGATATTGCCACCACCATAATAGCATTCAAAGTGGCCATCTACTTCACCTATCCCTCGTTCTTGAAGAGTAGTGATGTTGCTGACGTTTAGATGGCCATGCTGTTGAGCAGGATCACTGGTTCCATGCACATAAATAGGTCACATTTTCTAATAAAACTACATACCAAAAAAGGGACCTGTTCTGCCCAGGAACATGTAACAAAGATTAATTTAATTACATCTATGTGCATGGAACCAGTGGTTCCACTCATTAGCATGGTCACCTGGGTTAATGTCTGGTGAAAAGCATGGTACTTGCGCTATATAAATAAAATTATTATTATTATTATTATTATTATTATTATCTTAGTACACAAATGATGACCCATTAATCCATTAAGTTGGCAGTATATACTTTTGGAAATTCTGGATTGGTTAAGATGAGAGCTCCAAACGAGTTTTCCTACGCGGCCATTCCACTGAATCTAATGTTCTCTAGCCCATAAACTATCCAACCTTAGTCTGTAGCCTGATATGAATTTCCACACAGTGGTGGAGCTCTGTTTGTGTCACTTGACATACCGTAGAGTAGAAGTATTTGGGCGTCTGTTGATAAGTAATACTACCATTTACATTGTGCTGTATCACTGAATGCACACATTGGCATTTATCTTTTCTTTCTCTTTTGCTAATTTTTTCCAATGTTTTGGGGAAAAGTGTAAAGAGGGGAGATTCGGTCCAGGAGAAGAGACATTTAGGGGAAATAATAAATTAGAAATGATGGAGCATTTACAGAACCCAAAGCAGCCAATCTGGTTAAAACTTTTCTATTCTAAGGGTATGTGCAGACGACAGGAATTAGCAAAATTTTTTACGCAGCTCATGTCCGCTGCATCCAAAGCGCTGCCAGCTATTGAACACATGTGAATCCTCATGTGTTCATTGAACCGTGTGGATTCACCGTGTCCAATACATTGTATGGGTTAAATTTACCTTAGGAGGCTCGCATCTCCGCAAGATAAATAGACATGCTGTGATCTGGAAAGATGCGTCGCATGTCCGTCTCCGCGGGTGAGCCGTGGGCATCTATGCACGCATACTGTTTATGGGATCTCTTGAAATCTCATCCGCTATACTGTAACATCTGGATGCTGTGGGTTAGATGCGGCATAAATACACAACGTCCAACCTACAGCGTTTACTGATCCTGCACACATACCCTAAAGGACCTTTTTTTGGAATTTGATCAGTTCCTATAGGCAAATATTCCGCTCCATGTATTTTCTATTGTTGCTTGTTTTTCTTTAAGCGTTTATGAATTTTTATTTAGTAGCACACAGAACCTTGAAACTGCTGTATAGTAACTGTACATAGAGTTACGTATTTTCTTACAGGCTTTTATTTTCTCACAACCGAAAATGTCAGAGCCTGATAAATAACAAATGGTTGTCATCTATTAAAAGCTCTTGAAACATGAGACAAATTAGCACAGTGTCAACGCTTATGAAATGTGCTACATATTTTATTAAAGATCCACAGCATTTGAAGGGATGGAAGCGCTGCATTTGTCATAAATAGACTGAAACACACTGTCCCCTAAATTATTTAGAATAGCTGCAATGCATATTAGCTGCTAAATCTTTTGTCACATGGAAGCAACTCTGTCTTTGCATCTATTTTTTACCATTTCAAGTTATTTCTACATTAATTCTCACTTGCTTTGCAATATTATCACTAACATGTTTTGTCACATGAAAGTTATGTGCGTCTTGAAACAAATATAACACTATCTAGAAAAGAGGGGAAAAAATCATATAGTCATAATAAGCATTTCAAAAATGTAAAAAAATGTAATATTCTTACTTCGTGTTGTGATCAAAATGTCTAAGCCCACTTTTAGTAGGATCACTACTTCAAAACTAACTGAACACGAGCCTAACAAGGATGCACTCATGCGCTTGTAATTGAACCACAAGCCCCAACTCTATAGTGGGTCCAATGACTGAAGCCAACAGCACCATAGAATCCTACAAATTTGACAGCCTCAGGACTAGTGTTGAGAGATACCGTCCGATACTTGAAAGTATCGGTATCGGATAGTATCGGCCGATAGCCGAAAAATATCGGATATCGCCGATACCGATATCCGATACCAATACAAGTCAATGGGACATCAAGTATCGGAAGGTATTCTCATGGTTCCCAGGGTCTGAAGGAGAGGAAACTCTCCTTCAGGCCCTGGGATCCATAGGGATGTGTAAAATAAAGAATTAAAATAAAAAATATTGATATATTTACCTCTCCGGCGGCCCCTGAACTCAGCGCGGGTAACCGGCAGGCTTCGTTGTTCAAAATCAGCGCTTTTAGGACCTGAGAATCACGTCCCGGCTTCTGATTGGTCGCGGGCCGCCCATGTGACCGCCACGCGACCAATCACAAGCCGCGACGTCACCGCAAGCTATTAACGCGCTCATTTTTAAAAATGAGCGCGTTAATGACTTTCAAAGACGTAGCGGCTTGTGATTGGTCGCGGCTACGCGACCAATCACAAGCCGCGACGTCACCGCAAGCTATTAACGCGCTCATTTTTAAAAATGAGCGCGTTAATGACTTTCAAAGACGTAGCGGCTTGTGATTGGTCGCGTGGCCGCGACCAATCACAAGCCGCTACGTCTTTGAAAGCCATTAACGTGCTCATTTTTAAAAATGAGCGCGTTAATAGCTTGCGGTGACGTCGCGGCTTGTGATTGGTCGCGTGGCGGTCACATGGGCGGCCCGCGACCAATCAGAAGCCGGGACGTGATTCTCAGGTCCTAAAAGCGCTGATTTTGAACAACGAAGCCTGCCGGTTACCCGCGCTGAGTCCAGGGGCCGCCGGAGAGGTAAATATATCAATATTTTTTATTTTAATTCTTTATTTTACACATCTCTATGTATCCGATACCGATACCTGATACCACAAAAGTATCGGATCTCAGTATCGGAATTCCGATACCGCAAGTATCGGCCGATACCCGATACTTGCGGTATCGGAATGTTCAACACTACTCAGGACACATTGTTGAGCAAGGACAGATACAAATTTCTGAAATGGTCAGCTCCCGCAAATTTTAATATTCTGTGTTCTGATTAGTGTTGAGTGATACCGTCCGATATTTGAAAGTATCGGTATCGGATGGTATCAGCCGATATCCGAAAAATATCGGATATCGCCGATACCGATATCCGATACCAATACAAGTCAATGGGACACAAATATCGGAAGGTATCCTCTATGGTTCCCAGGGTCTGAAGGAGAGGAAACTCTCCTTCAGGCCCTGGGATCCATATTCATGTGTAAAATAAAGAATAAAAGTAAAAAATATTGATATACTTACCCTCGGACGTGCCCTGGTTGTCACCGCTGCAACCGCCATGCTTCCCTTCCTAAGAATGAGCGCGTTAATGACCTTCGATGACGTCGCGGCTTGTGATTGGTCGCGGTAGCGTCATGTGACCGCTCACGCGACCAATCACAAGCCGCGACGTCATCGAAGGTCCTTAACGCGCTCATTCTTAGGAAGGGAAGCATGGCGGTTGCAGCCGTGACAACCAGGGCGCGTCCGAGGGTAAGTATATCAATATTTTTTTTTATTCTTTATTTTAAACATGAATCTTAATCCCGATACCGATTCCCGATATCACAAAAATATCAGAACTCGGTATCGGAATTCCGATACCGCAAATATCGGCCGATACCCGATACTTGCGGTATCGGAATGCTCAACACTAGTTCTGATTTGAGAGGTTTCGCCAAGAAATGAAGAGCTGGTGCCATTTCTCACACTGTTGAAGACTAATGATGCCAGGTGTGACCATGCAGGCTTTACCATATTAACCTATAGGTATCACATGGTTTAGCAATGCCAATCAGGGGGACTATAAAAGGCAACATATAAAATAGGGGCCAGTCACACTTGTTCAGTGTGAGGACAGGAAGTCAGAGAGCACAACTCCTTCCCTACTCCTTTCAGTGCTTAAACAGATTGAGAATGTGATTACTACTCTGTGAAAGCTTGCAATTTGTTACCATCTTTTCAGTTAGCCATTAAAAGGTATAAACCACTGAGGACTCTCAATTCTAAATATTTTTGTATCTACTGGCTAACAATGTACAAAGATACATATCTTTTCATAGTCTGTGAACAATAATCCAAAGATTTCAATGGTATATATGGAACTGATGTAGCTGTTTAGTTGCTTAGTGTGATGAAATTGATTGACCTGAGATATATTGTGGTAACAGCCTTTTCTTTGTTCTTCACACATTGACAAACAAGGAGGGCAATATAAAACTTCATCAGTTCTCTCTTTCTCCGCTGTATTTTTCCTTGGCAATTACTGGCTGTCCAATAATACAATTTACAACAAATTTATTGGGTGCAAATTTAATTTTTTGAAAAAAAATTCAGTGAGCCTGGCAAACTTACATTTCAAAAGATCCATTCATCTCTATTTGAAATAATATATCTTTTTTTCTGCAAGGTAATGCTATTGCAGTGACCACAGGGGAAGGTATAAAATAGCATCCAATAAGTTGTCCTTTTTAGATGACACTAGTGATTGGTCTCCATTGGTTGTTGAAGAGTGTGTAAGGCCTACTTCTGAAAGGGTGCACACTGATGAATTTAACTGAGGCTGACTCTTTTTTTTTCTCTCCACTTTTACATTTTTTTGTTAATCTGGTCCCTTTTAATAGTAATTTTTTTAAAAATACCGATTGGTTGAAACATTTCATTGAAAATTAGTTTCACCATAGCATGTCTACAGTCAAGCAAATATGAATTATAAATTAGTTATTTAACCCTGCTGTTCTGTTGGTCAAAAATGACCGACCTTGAACTTCAATATTCTTTAAAATATTCAAGATGCGGCTCTGAAACCCATGGCCGACCGACCCATCCTCATTTAAGTCAATCAACCACAAGTTTCAGAACCGCATCTTGAACACCCCAAAAAATACCAAAGTTCAAAATAGGTCTCCCCAGACCGAACAGAACAGCAGGGTTAAGCAGAAGTTGTAATTTCTAATACATAAGAAGGATCCAAGACATCATCATAAGAATTTTATTGTGAACCACAAAATTATCACTGATATCTGATTATGTTAGCACCTATTTCCCCTTACTTGTCCACATGATACATTTGGATACATCTAATAATCATTTTGACATCTGTATTATATTTGTTAATATAACAAATGGTACCTGATAACAAATTTAAAAAAAGATTTTAAGAAATAGATTTTTGCATTTTCAATTTTAATTCTGAATTGATCTTCACCAGTTAAATAACATACACATTTTAACCCCTTCACACCTTGGATGTATTGGTTCATTATCAGTTGTGTGTCTGCCTTTGATATGGGCTCCGGCACTGAGCTTGCATCTTTGCCTGCATATGACAGCTGATCTGATCAGCCTTCATGTGCCTCTAACAGTCGTGGTTGGCTCCAATGTCCACCAGCCCCTGTTAACAAGTTAATCCCGCTGTCAATCTCTGACAGCGGTATTTAACACTGGCTTGCCTGAAGCATGTCACAAGATCCGCCCATTGGCGTCCCTGTCACATGATTGTGAGGTGCCGATGGGTTGTCATGATAGCCAGGGATCTGCAGAAGACCTCCAGGGCCTGTCATTGTAAATCTCCTATGAACGCCAGACCGGGGCTCATATTGTTAAGGACTGGCGGAACGCACCAAGTATAGATGATATGAAACTAGGTGCATTCGCAGTCCGAAGTCCACCGTGCAGGTAAAGACCCTGCTGCTAGTAAGACGGACTATATGGCGGTAGGGTTGAGCGAAACGGGTCGAACATTTTCAAAAGTCGCCGACTTTTGGCTAAGTCGGGGTTTCATGAAACCCGATCCGACCCCTGTGCGGGGTCGGCCATGCGGTACGCGACTTTCGCGCCAAAGTCGCGTTTCAATGACGCGAAAAGCGCCATTTCTCAGCCAATGAAGGTAAACGCAGAGTGTGGGCAGCGTGATGACATAGGTCCTGGTCCCCACCATCTTAGAGAAGGGCATTGCAGTGATTGGCTTGCTGTCTGCGACGTCACAGGGGCTATAAAGAGGCGTTCCCGCCGACCGCCATCTTACTGCTGCTGATCTGAGCTTAGGGAGAGGTTGCTGCCGCTTTGTCAGAAGCAGGGATAGCGTTAGGCAGGGTCCATTAACCACAAAACCGCTTGTGCTGCAGCGATTTGCACTGTCCAACACCACCCTCGGTGTGCAGGGACAGTGGAAGTTTTTTTTTTTTTTTTTTTCCCCTCAGCGCTGTAGCTCATTGGGCTGCCCTAGAAGGCTCCCTGATAGCTGCATTGCTGTGTGTACGCCGCTGTGCAAACCAACTGCTTTTTTCAAAGCACAAATCCTCTTGTTCCTTCCTTTCTGCACAGCTATCTTTTTTGTTTGTCCACACTTTTTATTTCATTTGTGCATCAGTCCACTCCTTATTGCTGCCTGCCATACCTGGCTGAGATTACTGCAGGCAGGGAGATAGTAGCTGCCTGCCATACCTGGCTGAGATTACTGCAGGCAGGGAGATAGTAATTGTAGGACATTCCCTGTTTTTTTTTTTGTTTTTTTTTTGGTGGGAGATTAAGATTGGCAATTTGGCATTTCTGCTAGAGTGCCATCCCTGTGTGTGCCATCTCTCTCACATAGTGGGCCATAGAAAGCCTTTTCATTTTTCTGTATTTTTTTTTGTGGGGTGTATAAATTCTCCCTGATAAAAATACAGTGGGAGATTAATATTGGCCTTTGGGCTTGTGTGCCAGTCCTGAGTGTGCCATCTCTCTCACAAATAGTGGGCCATAGAAAGCCTATTTTATTTTTTTTGGGGTTTTATAAATTCTCCCTGAAAAAAAGGGAGATTAATATTGGCCTCTGGGCTTGTGTGCCAGTCCTGAGCGTGCCATCTGTGCCAGCCCTGAGCGTGCCATCTCTCTCACAAATAGTGGGCCATAGAAAGCCTATTTTTTTTTTTTTTTGGTTTTATAAATTCTCCCTGAAAAAAAGGGAGATTAATATTGGCCTCTGGGCTTGTGTGCCAGTCCTGAGCGTGCCATCTGTGCCAGCCCTGAGCGTGCCATCTCTCTCACAAATAGTGGGCCATAGAAAGCCTATTTAATTTTTTTTTTTGTTTTATAAATTTTCCCTGAAAAAAGGGAGATTAATATTGGCCTCTGGGCTTGTGTGCCAGTCCTGAGCGTGCCATCTGTGCCAGCCCTGAGCGTGCCATCTCTCTCACAAATAGTGGGCCATAGAAAGCCTATTTAATTTTTTTTTTTGTTTTATAAATTTTCCCTGAAAAAAGGGAGATTAATATTGGCCTCTGGGCTTGTGTGCCAGTTGTGAGCGTGCCATCTGTGCCAGTCCTGAGCGTGCCATCTCTCTCACAAATAGTGGGCCATAGAAAGCCTATTTAAATTTTTTTTTGGTTTTATAAATTCTCCCAGAAAAAAAGGGAGATTAATATTGGCCTCTGGGCTTCTGTGCCAGTCCTGAGCGTGCCATCTGTGCCAGTCCTGAGCGTCCCATCTCTCTCACAAATAGTGGGCCATAGAAAGCCTATTTTATTTTTTTTGGGGGTTTTATAAATTCTCCCTGAAAAAAAGGGAGATTAATATTGGCCTCTGGGCTTGTGTGCCAGTCCTGAGCGTGCCATCTGTGCCAGCCCTGAGCGTGCCATCTCTCTCACAAATAGTGGGCCATAGAAAGCCTATTTATTTTTTTTTTTTGTTTTATAAATTTTCCCTGAAAAAAGGGAGATTAATATTGGCCTCTGGGCTTGTGTGCCAGTTGTGAGCGTGCCATCTGTGCCAGTCCTGAGCGTGCCATCTCTCTCACAAATAGTGGGCCATAGAAAGCCTATTTAAATTTTTTTTTGGTTTTATAAATTCTCCCAGAAAAAAAGGGAGATTAATATTGGCCTCTGGGCTTCTGTGCCAGTCCTGAGCGTGCCATCTGTGCCAGTCCTGAGCGTCCCATCTCTCTCACAAATAGTGGGCCATAGAAAGCCTATTTATTTTTTTTTTTTGTTTTATAAATTTTCCCTGAAAAAAGGGAGATTAATATTGGCCTCTGGGCTTGTGTGCCAGTTGTGAGCGTGCCATCTGTGCCAGTCCTGAGCGTGCCATCTCTCTCACAAATAGTGGGCCATAGAAAGCCTATTTAAATTTTTTTTTGGTTTTATAAATTCTACCAGAAAAAAAGGGAGATTAATATTGGCCTCTGGGCTTCTGTGCCAGTCCTGAGCGTGCCATCTGTGCCAGTCCTGAGCGTCCCATCTCTCTCACAAATAGTGGGCCATAGAAAGCCTATTTTTTTTTTTTTTTGGGTTTTAGAAATTCTCCCTGGAAAAAAAAAGGGAGATTAATATTGCCCTTTGGGCTTGTGTGCCAGTACTAAGCGTTCCATCTCTCTCTCTCTCTCTCTCAGTCAGTGGGCCATAGAACGCCTATTTTTGGTTTTATTTGTTTTCTAAATTCTCCCTGAAAAAATCATTTTATTTTATTTGGTTTCTAAATTCTTCCTGATAAAATCACATTTTTTTTATTATTTTTTTTTCTAAAGTCTCCCTGAAAAAAAAAAAAAAAAACAGTGGGAGATTAATATTGGCCTTTCTGCTTGTGTGCCAGTCTTGACTCCTGGGTGCGTCATCTCTCAGTCAGTGGGCCATAGAACGCCTATTTTTGGTTTTATTTGTTTTCTAAATTCTCCCTGAAAAAATCATTTTATTTTATTTGGTTTCTAAATTCTTCCTGATAAAATCACATTTTTTTTATTATTTTTTTTTCTAAAGTCTCCCTGAAAAAAAAAAAAAAAAACAGTGGGAGATTAATATTGGCCTTTCTGCTTGTGTGCCAGTCTTGACTCCTGGGTGCGTCATCTCTCAGTCAGTGGGCCATAGAACGCCTATTTTTGGTTTTATTTGTTTTCTAAATTCTCCCTGAAAAAATCATTTTATTTTATTTGGTTTCTAAATTCTTCCTGATAAAATCACATTTTTTTTATTATTTTTTTTTCTAAAGTCTCCCTGAAAAAAAAAAAAAAAAACAGTGGGAGATTAATATTGGCCTTTCTGCTTGTGTGCCAGTCTTGACTCCTGGGTGCGTCATCTCTCAGTCAGTGGGCCATAGAACGCCTATTTTTGGTTTTATTTGTTTTATAAATTCTCCCAGAAAAAATCATTTTATTTTATTTGGTTTCTAAATTCTTCCTGATAAAATCATATTTTTTTTATTATTTTTTTTTCTAAAGTCTCCCTGAAAAAAAAAAAAAAAAAACAACCAAAAAAAACAGTGGGAGATTAATATTGGCCTTTCTGCTTGTGTGCCAGTCTTGACTCCTGGGTGTGCCATCTCTCTCTCTCTCTCTCTCTCTCTCTCTCTCTCTCTCCAATTGTGGTCCATAGAAAGCCTATATTTTTTTTCCTTGATTTGGGTTCTAAAATCTACCAGAGAAAATAACTACATCAATCATTGGTAGAAAAATATTGGCCTCTGGGTTTGTGTGCCACTCCTGACTCCTGTGTGCGTCATCTCTCAGTCAGTGGGCCATAGAACGCCTATTTTTGTTTTTATTTGTTTTATAAATTCTCCCTGAAAAAATCATTTTATTTTATTTGGTTTCTAAATTCTTCCTGATAAAATCATATTTTTTTTATTATTTTTTTTTCTAAAGTCTCCCTGAAAAAAAAAACAAAAAAAAAAAAACAAAAAAAACAGTGGGAGATTAATATTGGCCTTTCTGCTTGTGTGCCAGTCTTGACTCCTGGGTGTGCCATCTCTCTCTCTCTCTCTCTCTCTCTCCAATTGTGGTCCATAGAAAGCCTACATTTTTTTTCCTTGATTTGGGTTCCAAAATCTACCAGAGAAAATAACTCCATCAATCATTGGTAGAAAAATATTGGCCTCTGGGCTTGTGTGCCACTCCTGATTCCTGTGTGCGTCATCTCTCACTCAGTGGCCCATAGAAAGCATATAGTTTGTTACATTTGTTTTCTAAATTCTCCCTGCAAAAATCTTTTTTTTTTTTTTTGGGGGGGTTTCTAAAGTGTTCCTGAAAAAAATAAAAATAAAAAAAAAATAATAGTGTGACATTAATATTAACATTTGTGCTTCAGTGACAGTCCTGCGTGTGGGGCATCTCTCTAATTTGCAGCCACCAAAAAAAGAGTGTGTAACATTGGGCCTGATTTTCGCTGTGGTCTCACCAACCTGTAAAGGGGTAGCTAAATCATACTGAAGTTATAGCTCACCGTGTAAGTTGTGTGACTGCAACAAATAACGTTAGTTTGGTTACGTTTTTAAAACAATGAGGAAGTCTAGTGGAAGAGGTCGTGGCCGGGGGCGTTCATTGTCAGCTGGTAATGAGGGTAGTGGTAGTGGTGGAGCATCAGGTGGTCGTGGGGGAAAAAATATTGCACCTAAGTCTGGAGCTGTGGAGCCAGGTTCGTCGTCCGGCTACACAAGGCCTCGAACGCTCCCTTTTCTGGGATTAGGAAAACCGCTTTTAAAGCCGGAGCAGCAAGAGCAAGTTTTGGCTTATCTTGCTGACTCAGCCTCTAGCTCTTTTGCCTCATCTCGTGAAACTGGTAAAAGTAAAAGCAGCGCGTCGTTAGTGGATGTTCACGGTCAGGGACAAGTCACTTCCTTGTCCTCTTCAGCAAAAACAACAACAGAGAAGAATGCAGCAGGCGACACAACGGGTTACTCCATGGAGCTCTTTACACATACCGTCCCTGGCTTAGAAAGTGAAGCAGTTAACAGTCCATGCCCATTACAAATTGAATCTGACATGGAGTGCACTGACGCACAGCCACAGCCAGACTACTATGCTGGTCCTTTGACTCAGACCACAACATTGCCCTCGCAGGGTGCTGATCAAGAATCAGACCCTGATGAGACTATGTTGCCCCATCACGAACGCTATACCACCGAACGACACGGTGACACAGACGAAGTTGCGCAGGAGGTACAAGAAGAGTTATTAGATGACCCAGTTCTTGACCCCGATTGGCAGCCATTGGGGGAACAGGGTGCAGGCGGCAGCAGTTCTGAAGCAGAGGAGGAGGAGGGGCCGCAGCAGGCATCAACATCGCCACAGGTTCCATCTGCCGGGCCCGTATCTTGCCCAAAACGCGTGGCAAAGCCAAAACCTGGTGGAGGACAGCGTGGCCATCCGGTTAAAGCTCAGTCTGCAATGCCTGAAAAGGTATCCGATGCTAGAAAGAGTGCAGTCTGGCATTTTTTTAAACAACATCCAATTGATCAGCGCAAAGTCATCTGTCAAAAATGTTCTACTTCCTTAAGCAGAGGTCAGAATCTGAAAAGTCTCAATACTAGTTGCATGCATAGACATTTAACCACCATGCATTTGAAAGCTTGGACTAACTACCAAACGTCCCTTAAGGTTGTTGCACCCTCGGCCAATGAAGCTAGTCATCAACGCAACATCCCTTCCGGCAGTGTAGGACCACCATTTAGCGCACCACCTGCTGTATCTGTGCAGGTATCTTTGCCAGGCCAAAGCAGTCAGGGTCAGGGAATCACCAGTTTCGTAGTAGGAAACACTGCATCTAGGGCACCGGCGGCAACAATACCATCTCCCACCGTCTCTCAGTCTGCCATGTCCACCGGCACCCCCGCTAGTTCCACGATCTCCAGCTCTCCAGTCCAGCTCACCCTACATGAGACTATGGTTAGAAAAAGGAAATACTTAGCCTCGCATCCGCGTACACAGGGTTTGAACGCCCACATAGCTAGACTAATCTCGTTAGAGATGATGCCCTACCGGTTAGTTGAAAGCGAAGCTTTCAAAGACCTGATGGACTACGCTGTACCACGCTACGAGCTACCCAGTCGACACTTTTTTTCCAGAAAAGCCATCCCAGCCCTCCACCAGCATGTTAAAGAGCGCATCGTCCATGCACTCAGGCAATCTGTGAGCACAAAGGTGCACCTGACAACAGATGCATGGACCAGTAGGCATGGCCAGGGACGTTACGTGTCCATCACGGCACACTGGGTAAATGTGGTGGATTCAGGGTCCACAGGGGACAGCAAGTTTGGGACAGTTCTGCCTAGCCCACGGTCTAGTAAACAGTTGTCTGTAGCCGTTCGCACCCCCTCCTCCTCCTCCTCCTCGTCCTCCTGCAGAAGCAAGAGCTCGTCCACAGACCGCAGTCGCACAAACACTCCATCCGCACCTGCCACTGTTGCACACCAGGTCTCCCATTATGGGGCAGCTACTGGCATACGTCAGCAGGCTGTATTGGCTATGAAGTGTTTGGGCGACAATAGACACACCGCGGAAGTTCTGTCCGAGTTCTTGCAGCAAGAAACGCAGTCGTGGCTGGGCACTGTAGATCTTGAGGCAGGCAAGGTAGTGAGTGATAACGGAAGGAATTTCATGGCTGCCATCTCCCTTTCCCAACTGAAACACATTCCTTGCCTGGCTCACACCTTAAACCTGGTGGTGCAGTGCTTCCTGAAAAGTTATCCGGGGTTATCCGACCTGCTCCTCAAAGTGCGTGGACTTTGCGCACATATCCGCCGTTCGCCTGTACACTCCAGCCGTATGCAGACCTATCAGCGTTCTTTGAACCTTCCCCAGCATCGCCTAATCATAGACGTTGCAACAAGGTGGAACTCAACACTGCACATGCTTCAGAGACTGTGCGAACAGAGGCGGGCTGTTATGTTTTTGTGGGAGGATACACATACACGGGCAGGCAGTAGGATGGCAGACATGGAGTTGTCAGGTGTGCAGTGGTCGAAGATTCAAGACATGTGTCAAGTCCTTCAGTGTTTTGAGGAATGCACACGGCTGGTTAGTGCAGACAACGCCATAATAAGCATGAGCATCCCCCTAATGCGTCTGCTGATGCAAAGTTTGACGCACATAAAGGATCAGGCGTCTGCACCAGAGGAAGAGGAAAGCCTTGATGACAGTCAGCGATTGTCTGGTCAGGGCAGTGTACATGACGAGGTACCGGGCGAAGAGGAGGTGGAGGATGAGGAGGATGATGGGGATGAGTATATTTTTAATGAGGAAGCTTTCCCGGGGGCACGGGAAATTGGTGGCGTGGCAAGGCCGGGTTCTGGTTTTTTGAGGGACACAAGTGACGTAGATTTGCCTGCAACTGCCCCTCAACCAAGCACAACCGCAGATTTGACAACGGGAACTTTGGCCCACATGGCGGATTATGCCTTGCGTATCCTCAAAAGGGACACACGCATTACAAAAATGATGAACGATGACGATTACTGGTTGGCCTGCCTCCTTGATCCTCGCTATAAAGGCAAATTGCAAAATATTATGCCACATGAGAACTTGGAACTAATATTAGCAACAAAACAATCAACTCTTGTTGACCGTTTGCTTCTGGCATTCCCTGCACACAGCGCCCGTGATCGTTCTCACACGAGCTCCAGGGGCCAGCAGACCAGAGGTGTTAGAGGGGCAGAAATCAGAAGTGGCGTTGGCCAGAGGGGTTTTCTGACCAGGTTGTGGAGTGATTTTTCTATGACCGCAGACAGGACAGGTACTGCAGCATCAATTCAAAGTGACAGGAGACAACATTTGTCCAGTATGGTTACAAACTATTTTTCATCCCTTATCGACGTTCTCCCTCAACCGTCATTCCCATTTGATTACTGGGCATCCAAATTAGACACCTGGTCAGAATTGGCAGAATATGCATTGCAGGAGCTTGCTTGCCCGGCAGCTAGTGTCCTATCAGAAAGAGTATTCAGTGCTGCAGGTTCAATACTAACAGAAAAAAGGACTCGTCTGGCTACCCAAAATGTAGATGATCTAACCTTCATTAAAATGAACCACAACTGGATTTCAAAATCTTTTGCCCCACCCTGCCCGGCTGACACCTAGCTTTCCTATGAAAAGGTCTTGCCTGTGGACTATTCTGAATGTCTTTTCCAATCTCGTAATTTTCTTCACCTGATTGTCCAGCATACGACATGTTTCCACCTCACGAAATGGCCAAACTCCCCACACGGGGCCGTGCTATCGCCACTTTGCGCTTGGACCCTTGAGAGTGCTGTTTGTCTGAAGAGGTGGGTGTGGCCGCTTTTGGTCGACGGCACTGCCACTGGGTCCCTCATAGTACAATAAAGTGTCTCTGGCGGTGGTGGTGCGCACCCAATGTCAGACACACCGTTGTAATATGAGGGGCCCTGTGCCTGTAACGCCGGCCACAAGACAGTTCCCCCCCCCAGCTCAAACAGTGCTCTACCACTAGCAAAATTATCTCTCACAGCTTCACCAATGTGTAGTCTAGGCGCTGACATCCTTCAATGCCTGGCACTGACAATACCATTGTTTTGACATTTTTGTTATGTTAGGCCTTCGAAGCCTGTCTGCGGTCCCTTCTTTCTACAACTACTACACTGACCAGGCCACTGCTGGCCGTGTTACCCTGGAACCAATTTAAAAGTGCCTACAGTCAGCCCAATTTTGTTATGTTAGGCCTTCGAAGACTGTCTGCCGTCACTCCTTCCACTAGACTTCCACTGACCATACACTGCTGCCCATGTACCCCTGGAACCAATTTAAAGTGCCTACAGCCAGCCCAATTTTGTTATGTTAGGCCTTGGAAGCCTGTCTGCGGTCACTCCTTCCACTAGACTTCCACTGACCAGACCACTGCTGCCCGTGTACCCCTGGAACCAATTTAAAAGTGCCTACAGCCAGCCCAAGTTTGTTATGTTAGGCCTTGGAAGCCTGTCTGCGGTCACTCCTTCCACTAGGCCTCCACTGACCACACCACTGCTGTCCGTGTACCCCTGGAACCAATTTAAAATTGCCTACAGCCATGTGTTATTATTTTAGGCCTTCGATGCCTGTCTGCGGTCACTCCTTCCACTAGGCCTCCACTGACCACACCACTGCTGTCCGTGTACCCCTGGAACCAATTTAAAATTGCCTACAGCCAGCCCAATTTTTTTATTTTAGGCCTTCGATGCCTGTCTGCGGTCCATTCTTTCAACTACTACTACACTGACCAGGTCACTGCTGCCCGTGTACCCCTGGAACCAATTTAAAATTGCCTACAGCCATGTGTTATTATTTTAGGCCTTCGATGCCTGTCTGCGGTCACTCCTTCCACTAGGCCTCCACTGACCACACCACTGCTGCCCGTGTACCCCTGGAACCAATTTAAAATTGCCTACAGCCAGCCCAATTTTTTTATTTTAGGCCTTCGATGCCTGTCTGCGGTCCATTCTTTCAACTACTACTACACTGACCAGGTCACTGCTGCCCGTGTACCCCTGGAACCAATTTAAAATTGCCTACAGCCATGTGTTATTATTTTAGGCCTTCGATGCCTGTCTGCGGTCACTCCTTCCACTAGGCCTCCACTGACCACACCACTGCTGTCCGTGTACCCCTGGAACCAATTTAAAATTGCCTACAGCCATGTGTTTTTATTTTAGGCCTTCGATGCCTGTCTGCGGTCCATTCTTTCAACTACTACTACACTGACCAGGGCACTGCTGGCCGTGTTACCCTGGAACCAATTTAAAAGTGCCTACAGTCAGCCCAATTTTGTTATGTTAGGCCTTGGAAGCCTGTCTGCGGTCACTCCTTCCACTAGGCCTCCACTGACCACACCACTGCTGTCCGTGTACCCCTGGAACCAATTTAAAATTGCCTACAGCCATGTGTTATTATTTTAGGCCTTCGATGCCTGTCTGCGGTCACTCCTTCCACTAGGCCTCCACTGACCACACCACTGCTGTCCGTGTACCCCTGGAACCAATTTAAAATTGCCTACAGCCATGTGTTTTTATTTTAGGCCTTCGATGCCTGTCTGCGGTCCATTCTTTCAACTACTACTACACTGACCAGGGCACTGCTGGCCGTGTTACCCTGGAACCAATTTAAAAGTGCCTACAGTCAGCCCAATTTTGTTATGTTAGGCCTTGGAAGCCTGTCTGCGGTCACTCCTTCCACTAGGCCTCCACTGACCACACCACTGCTGTCCGTGTACCCCTGGAACCAATTTAAAATTGCCTACAGCCATGTGTTATTATTTTAGGCCTTCGATGCCTGTCTGCGGTCACTCCTTCCACTAGGCCTCCACTGACCACACCACTGCTGTCCGTGTACCCCTGGAACCAATTTAAAATTGCCTACAGCCATGTGTTTTTATTTTAGGCCTTCGATGCCTGTCTGCGGTCCATTCTTTCAACTACTACTACACTGACCAGGGCACTGCTGGCCGTGTTACCCTGGAACCAATTTAAAAGTGCCTACAGTCAGCCCAATTTTGTTATGTTAGGCCTTCGAAGACTGTCTGCCGTCACTCCTTCCACTAGACTTCCACTGACCATACACTGCTGCCCATGTACCCCTGGAACCAATTTAAAGTGCCTACAGCCAGCCCAATTTTGTTATGTTAGGCCTTGGAAGCCTGTCTGCGGTCCCTCCTTCCTCTAGGCCTCCACTGACCTGTCTACTGCTGCCCGTGTTCCCCTGGAACCAATTTTAAATTGCCTACAGGCAGCCCAATTTATTATGTTAGGGCTTCGAAGCCTGTCTGCGGTCCCTCCTTCCACTAGGCCTCCACTGACCTGTCTACTGCTGCCCGTGTACCCCTTGAACCAACATCATAAAATAAAAAAAAAAGGATTTTGCTTATAAAAAAGAAAATACTGGTGAGATATCAAATGCAGACATTTTGACATTAAAAACAAACAAACAGCTAAAATCTGGTACAGTACTAAAAATGGCCACCAGCTACAATTACTTTCTCCTGCAAGTAGTTAACTGAAAGGTTTTTTAAATTGAAAACACACATATGGCATCCACCGAGTGTTGTCCTGTCGCGTCTTCTTTATATTATTGCCGAGAAGATGCAAAATAATGAAAATAATAAAATCATTAATTACCAAAATAATAGAGAAAGTCAACACCACATTGCAAATAAACATTCATTCCAAATAAAGAAGCAGGGCGCGTCCGAGGGTGAGTATATACCTAATAAGAATCTAATCACCCTCGGACGCGCAATGCTTATTTCCAACAGCCTTCCTTCCTAAGAATCATCCCTTCCGTGGTGTAGAGAGACGTTGTGTTACACTCCAAGGTGTTCCCCAGGTTGCCTTTCCTGAGCTTCGATCTACCGGCTCTCGTTTAGTAGTTGTTGGATACTACGCTGCATTAGGCCTTCAAATTGGGTATGGGGTGTAGAGAGATGGTGTGTTCCACTCCAAGGTGTTCCCCAGGTTGCCTTTCCTGAGCTTCGATCTTCCGGCTCTCGTTTAGTAGTTCTTGGAAACTACACTGCATTAGGCCTTCAAATTGGGTATGGGGTGTAGAGAGAGGGTGTGTTACACTCCAAGGTGTTCCCCAGGTTGCCTTTCCTGAGCTTCGATATTCCGGCTCTCGTTTAGTAGTTATCGGAAACTACGCTGCATTAGGCCTACAAATTGGGTATGGGGTGTAGAGAGAGGGTGTGTTACACTCCAAGGTGTTCCCCAGGTTGCCTTTCCTGAGCTTCGATATTCCGGCTCTCGTTTAGTAGTTGTCGGAAACTACGCTGCATTAGGCCTACAAATTGGGTATGGGGTGTAGAGAGAGGGTTTGTTACACTCCAAGGTGTTCCCCAGGTTGCCTTTCCTGAGCTTCGATCTTCCGGCTCTCGTTTAGTAGTTGTTGGAAACTACGCTGCATTAGGCCTTCAAATTGGGTATGGGGTGTAGCGAGAGGGTGTGTTACACTCCAAGGTGTTCCCCAGGTTGCCTTTCCTGAGCTTCGATCTTCCGGCTCTCGTTTAGTAGTTCTTGGAAACTACACTGCATTAGACCTTCAAATTGGGTATGGGGTGTAGAGAGAGGGTGTGTTACACTCTAAGGTGTTCCCCAGGTTTCCTTGCCATTGCTTCGGTCTTCCGACTCTCGTTTAGTAGTTGTAGAAAAGTACACTGCATTAGGCCATACAAAATGGGTATGGGGTGGAGAGAGATGGTGTGTTACACTCCAAGGTGTTCCCCAGGTTGCCTTTCCTGAGCTTCTATCTTCAGGCTCTCATTAAATTGTGGTTAAATGGAACAACTGCATTTGGCGTACTAGTTGGTTTGGGGCCTACTATCGGTGTCTGCCACTCCTTGCTGTTCTCCTCCACTGAACAAAGCTGTGCCGCCTGTTTACTACGGTTGCCAATTTTGAACTGCATTTCGACTACTTACTGATTTGGCCCTACTCTCTGTGTCAGCCTCTCATTCCAGTTGTCCTCCACTGCAATGCCCCCTGGTTATTCCTGTGTTACCAATTTTGAACTGCATTTAGCCCACTTTCTTCTTTGGGCCTATATCTGTGTTTCCACTTCATCGTGCCCATTGCCCAGCCAGTGATAGATGAGTCTGCTGGTACATTGACCCATAACGCAACATTCCCCGTGCACGCTACACAACAACATTGTGACCCTGCTGAAAGTCAGGTTGCTCTTCCCGCATACCATACCACCTTACACGGGGACAAAGAGGAAGGTGCAGATGAAAGTGCAGGTTCCTTCATCAGGTGGGGGGAGGAATACTAGTTGGCGACGTCACTGGCACAGGGCCTCTCATAGTACGCAAAAGTGTTGCTGCCGGTGGGAGGCGCCCCCGCCGTGCAAACACACCGCTGTACTTTGAGGGGCCCTGTGCCAGTGCCAATGCCAACGAGTGGGCCCCCCCTGCTTGCTCAGGTTCACAGCACTTGCAAAGTTGAAATACTTACCTCTCCCTGCTCCACTGCCGTGACGTGGTCCAGATTTCCTGGGCCCACTAATTACTTGAACCAGCCCTACCCCCCACAACTTTAGCCAAATGACCCCCAATTTCAAATGCCTTCCAATTATTATAAGGTAAATTACGCTTGACAAGCTTCATTAAGAAGAATGGATGGTTTTGACATTAAAATGGGCACTCTAGGTGTTTTCCTGGCCCCCACTCACTGCCGACTATGCTGCCCCATTGACTTGCATTGGGTTTCGTGTTTCGGTCGATCCCGACTTTACGTCATAATCGGCCGATTTCACTCGACCCGACTTTGGACATAGTCGGGTTTCGCAAAACCCGGCTCGACTCTAAAAAGGTCAAGGTCGCTCAACTCTATATGGCGGTACTAAGTATACACACATGGGTTAACTTCACCCTGCGTGAAGGAAGCGATCCTGTTGTGTCACAGGACCGCAGTACCGCACATAGAGCGCGAGCAAGAAGTCAGCGAACTCAACCCCTACTCAGGATTGAAGTCCGATTAGACACTTGCTGGCAAAACACCGAAACTGGGTGTGTAAGGAAACTAATAAATAGAATATAAAGGCACGAAAGTGCGTGCGGTGCCGCACTGATGGACGCCACTAACCACCCAGGCTTGGGTAAGGAAAGCGCAGAGGAAGCGCACGGCGCCGTACTGGCGGACACAGCAACTGGACGCTGTGATGTGTGTTACGTGCAGATGGCTAGTCGGGCGCTAGATAGCTACCATCATCCGCGAGCAGTCAACAACACTAGGGAGGGATACTTAGGAGCTTTCATCCATCGACATACATCCATCTACACACACACATTATCAAGACAATACTAGCGCATGGCCGTGCGGTCATGCGCAGTTTTTATAGTTGCAGCACAGGAAGCAGCTACAGAAGTTTTGCCCTTTCAGGACCTGCCAAGAGGACCAATGGGATGTGCTGCAGTGCCTGAGCATGTGACCCTCGATCTCCAACGGGAGATCTTGCCCTGGGCATGCTCAGTGTGTGCAAATAAGGACTTAGTCCCAGAGAAGCCCGCTCGCCGCAGATCAGTGCAGAGTACAACAGGAGAGCCAGAAAAGGCAGCAGTAACCCCATGCACAGAATCAGTCCCAGCAAGACGCTGGGAGCGGCGCCTCCGCTGAGCAGAGCCCACTGCGGCCGAAGCAGAATGGGAGACCGCAGCAGACACGGATCGAGATTCCCCCTGTGCAGCAGAGGAAACTCGACTCCTAACATTACCCCCCTCCTAGGGCCCCCCCCTCCTTGAGCCTCACTATGCTCAAAAGCTGCAATAAGCAGCGGAGCCCAAATGTGCTCCACAGGCTCCCAGGTTCTATCCTCTGGGCCGTGACCCTTCCAGTCCACCAGATAAAATTTCTTGCCACGTACCACCTTGCACCCCACAATAGCATTCACCTCAAACTCATCCGTGGATGAACCCGATGTCCCAGCAGATGACTCAGAAAACCGGGACAAATGAACGGGCTTTAAGAGGGAAACGTGAAAAGTATCGGTGATACCAAGGCGTGGAGGAATAGCCAAACGGTAGACCACAGGGTTGACCTGTTCCAGAACCTTAAACGGGCCAATGTAGCGAGGAGCAAACTTAGTGGACTCAACTCGCAGCCTGATGTTACGGGCGGAGAGCCACACTAAGTCGCCAGGAGCAAAGACCGGAGCGGGGCGCCGGTGTGTATCAGCCGAAACCCTCATTCTCTCCTTGGAGGCCCGGATGGCATCCTGTGTGCGGTCCCAGATGTCACGTGCCTCCACCGCCCAGTCTGCCACCCTAGAATCGGTGGATGACACAGGCATGGGCACAGGGACACGCGGATGCTGGCCGTAATTATTAAGGAGAAAAGGAGTCTGACCAGTGGAATCGGCTATGGCGTTGTTCAAGGCAAATTCCGCCCAAGGTAGCAAAGATGCCCAGTCATCCTGCCTAGCAGAGACGAAATGTCGCAAATATGTCACCAGAGTCTGGTTGGTTCTCTCGATCAACCCATTCGTCTCGGGATGGTATGCAGAGGAGAGGTTTAACTCTATGCTGAGTAAACGGCAGAGCTCTCTCCAACACCGAGACGCGAACTGGGGACCCTGATCGCTGACAATCTTATCAGGCATATCATGCAATCGGAAAACGTGCTTAATGAACAACACCGCCAAGGCCCGTGCAGAGGGTAACCGAGGAAGCGGCACCAAATGCACCATCTTAGAGAAATGATCGGTGACAACCCAAATAATGGAGTAGCCACGCGACTTGGGTAAGCCCACCACAAAGTCCATCCCGACCATCTCCCAGGGCCTGTCTGCCACAGGTAGAGGGTAAAGCAACCCAGCAGGCCGTTGCCGAGGAGACCGATTCTGGGCGCAAGAAACGCACGCCTGAATATAGTCCCTGACATCTCGGGCCATATGCGGCCACCAGTATGTTCTCGCCAAAAGCTCAGATGTCCTCTTGGTCCCAAAATGCCCACCCACTCTGGAGGAGTGAGCCCAAGAGAGAACCTCCGGTCGCAAGTTAGCTGGTACGAAAGTCTTGCCCGGGGGCACAGACTCTAGCGAAACTGGAGCTACAGTTCTCAGGCTCTCAGAAGGGACAATGAGCCGAGGCTCCTCCTCCTCCTCCGATGACACTACGGAGCGGGAGAGAGCGTCAGCACGAACGTTCTTCTCCCCGGAGAGGAAATGGAGAGGAAAATGAAACCGGGAGAAGAACAGGGACCATCTAGCCTGGCGAGAATTCAGCCGCTGGGCCGTTTGTAGATATACCAAGTTCTTGTGGTCAGTGAAGACTTGGAAGGGAAAGCGAGCTCCCTCCAAGAGATGTCTCCACTCAGAAAAAGCCAACTTCATGGCTAGCAACTCCCTGTCCCCGATGGAATAATTCCTCTCCGCTGGTGTGAAGGTCTTGGAGAAGAAGAAGCAAGGATGCTTCCGACCTTGAGCATCCTTTTGGAAAAGGACTGCTCCAGCACCAACGGATGAGGCATCCACCTCCAAGATAAATGGTTTATCAACATCGGGGCGATGTAGGATGGGAGCGCTAGCGAAGTGTGACTTGATCGAGAGAAAGGCTTTGGAGACCTCCTCTGACCACAACTTGGGATTTGCTCCCTTCTTGGTGAGGGCAACCAAGGGAGCTACCAAAGTTGAGAAGTGTGGAATTAACTGGCGATAGTAATTAATGAACCCCATAAAGCGCTGCCCCGCTTTAAGAGAATGGGGTTCCTGCCAGTCCATTACAGCCTGTAGCTTGGCAGGATCCATAGCCAAACCCTGGGCAGAGATGATATAACCAAGGAAAGGCAAGGACTCCTGCTCAAACACACACTTCTCCATCTTGGCGTAGAGGGAGTTTGCCCGTAAGAGGTCGAAGACTTTGCGAACATCTCTCCGATGGAAGTCAATATCTGGAGAGAAGATGAGAATATCATCCAGATAGACTACGACCGAGGTGGTGAGCACATCCCGGAAGATGTCGTTCACAAAGTCTTGGAAAACGGCTGGGGCACTACAGAGCCCGAAGGGCATCACCAGATATTCATAGTGCCCATCCCTGGTGTTAAAAGCCGTCTTCCATTCATCCCCCTCACGGATGTGAATCAGGTTGTAAGCACCCCGCAGATCTAACTTAGTAAATATCCTTGCTCCCCGTAGCCTATCAAACAGCTCAGATATCAGGGGTAATGGGTACTTGTTCTTAACGGTGATGGCGTTAAGACTCCTGTAGTCTATGCATGGACGTAAGTCTCCAGTCTTCTTCTGTACGAAGAAGAACCCGGCCCCTGCCGGTGACACTGACTTCCTAATGAATCCTCTTGCCAGATTCTCTTGGATGTACTGAGACATTGCCTCCGTCTCCGGGAGAGATAACGGATAGACTCGACCCCGGGGAGGCTCAGCACCAGGCAAGAGGTCAATAGGACAGTCATAGGGGCGGTGAGGCGGAAGGGTCTCCGCAGCTCTTTTGGAGAACACGTCTGCATAGGGCCAATAGTGCTTGGGGAGAGAGGAAAGATCTGCGGGTACCTGTGTAGTAGCAACCTGAACGCACTCCCTCTGACATCTACCCTCGCAGGATTTACTCCATCCAAAAATTCTCCCAGAGGACCACTCAATATGAGGAGAATGGTAGCGAAGCCATGGTATCCCCAACAGGACCTCATCAATTCCCTCAGGAATTACTAATAGGGAGATTATCTCCTGATGTGATGGAGACACAGAAAGCGTGAAAGGAATGGTTTGGTGGGTAATCTGTGAGGGTAGTGTTGACCCATTTACCACTCGAACGGTTACAGGCTTGGCGAGCATCACCAAGGGTATTTCGTGACGCTGGGCAAAAGAGGAAGACATAAAATTACCCTCTGCCCCAGAATCCACGCATAGCTCGACCATAAGAGTGGATGGGCCTATGGTAATTGTCCCCTTGAAGGACAACTTTGAGGCAAACGTCGCCGTGTCTAGTGTACCTCCTCCAACTGCCACTAGACGCTGACGTTTCCCCGACCGCTGAGGACCCTTGGAGGCAAGATGTCCTGACTGCTGGCAAACATGACGGACCCTATGTGCATGGGCGGACTGAGATTTGGATCCCACTCGTGTCACCTCTAAGGCCTCGTGACTCAGATGCCTGGATTGGAGATTCCAAAGGTTTGGCGAAGGTGGGAGCCAGCCAAAACCTCTGCCTACACTGGGCTCGCTCTAACCTCCGCTCGTTAAAACGGAGGTCAATACGAGTAGAGACAGTTATTAACTCCTCCAGTGTGGCAGGAATCTCCCTAGTGGCCAGAGCGTCCTTAACGTGATCAGCTAGGCCCCTCCAAAATATGGGGATAAGGGCTTTATCCGACCACTCTAGCTCAGAAGCTAAAGTACGGAAGCGGACGGAAAAATGGCTGACCAAGGACTCACCCTGAGTTAATGCCAGTAGTTGGAGTGCTGTGTCATGGGTGACTTGAGGTCCTAAAAAGACCTTTTTCAGAGTGCTCAGAAACAACGGAGCACTCTGCACCACATGATCATCACGCTCCCACAGCGGCATAGCCCACTCCAACGCCCTGTCCGACAAGAGAGAGACAATAAATCCCACCTTAGCCCGCTCTGTAGGAAAACGTGCAGCCAGGAGCTCGAGGTGGATAGAGCACTGACTCACGAATCCCCTACAAGTTTTGCAATCTCCAGAAAATTTTTCTGGCAACGGGAGGCGAGATAATGTCGGAACAGGGGTGGCAGTGGACAAGGTTGCTGCAGCCACGCTACCAGCCTGTACAGCAACTGCGGTAACATCCACAGCTGAGGTTGAGCTCTCGAGAGCCGACAACCTACCCTCCAGCTGCAGGATATACCGCCAAGATTGCTGAATGTCCGCCATTTACTAGCCAGACCTTGGCGCTAGTTTTATGTTAAGGACCGGCGGAACGCACCAAGTATAGATGATATGAAACTAGGTGCGTTCGCAGTCCGAGGTCCACCGTGCAGGTAAAGACCCTGCTGCTAGTAAGACGGACTATTGTTGTGATAGACAATTCAGTAACACAATGTACATAGCAATCAGAGCACATACAGTGATCTGACAATAACCCAAAAATAATAGAACGAGCTCTGAGACGTGGAAACTCTGTAGACCGCAATTCCTGATCCTCTCCAAACACAACTAGAGACAGCTGTGGATTGCGCCTAACCCTCCCTATGCAACTCGGCACAGCCTGAGAAACTAACTAGCCTGAAGATAGAAAAATAAGCCTACCTTGCCTCAGAGAAATACCCCAAAGGAAAAGGCAGCCCCCCACATATAATGACTGTGAGTAAGATGAAAAGACAAACGTAGGGATGAAATAGATTCAGCAAAGTGAGGCCCAATATTCTAGACAGAACGAGGATAGGAAAGATAACTTTGCGGTCTACACAAAACCCTAAAGAAAACCACGCAAAGGGGGCAAAAAGACCCTCCGTACCGAACTAACGGCACGGAGGTACACCCTTTGCGTCCCAGAGCTTCCAGCAAAACAAATAGACAAGCTGGACAGAAAAAATAGCAACAAATAGCAAAGAAGCACTTAGCTATGCAGAGCAGCAGGCCACAGGAATGATCCAGAGAAACACAAGTCCAACACTGGAACATTGACAGGAAGCATGGATCAAAGCATCAGGTGGAGTTAAGTAGAGAAGCAGCTAACGACCTCACCAGATCACCTGAGGGAGGAAACTCAGAAGCTGCAGTATCACTTTCCTCCACAAACGGAAGCTCCCAGAGAGAATCAGCTGAAGTACCACTTGTGACCACAGGAGTGAACTCTGCCACAGAATTCACAACAGACTATATGGCGGTACTAAGTATACACACAAGGGTTAACTTCACCCTGCGTGAAGAAAGCGATCCTGTTTTGGTTCATTATCAGCTGTGTGTCTGCCTTTGATATGGGCTCTGGCACTGAGCTTGCATCTTTGCCTGCATATGACAGCTGATCTGATCAGCCTTCATGTGCCTCTAACAGTCGTGGTTGGCTCCAATGTCCACCAGCCCCTGTTAACAAGTTAATCCCGCTGTCAATCTCTGACAGCGGTATTTAACACTGGCTTGCCTGAAGCATGTCACAAGATCCGCCCATTGGTGTCCCTGTCACATGATTGTGAGGTGCCGATGGGTTGTCATGATAGCCAGGGATCTGCAGAAGACCTCCAGGGCCTGTCATTGTAAATCTCCTATGAACGCCAGACCGGGGCTCATATTGTTAAGGACCGGCGGAACGCACCAAGTATAGATGATATGAAACTAGGTGCATTCGCAGTCCGAGGTCCACCGTGCAGGTAAAGACCCTGCTGCTAGTAAGACGGACTATATGGCGGTACTAAGTATACACACATGGGTTAACCTCACCCTGCGTGAAGGAAGCGATCCTGTTGCGTCACAGGACCGCAGTACCGCACATAGAGCGCGAGCAAGAAGTCAGCGAACTCAACCCCTACTCAGGATTGAAGTCCGATTAGACACTTGCTGGCACAACACCGCAACTGGGTGTGTAAGGAAACTAATAAATAGAATATAAAGGCACGAGTGTGCGTGCGGTGCCGCACTGATGGACGCCACTAACCACCCAGGCTTGGGTAAGGAAAGCGCAGAGGAAGCGCACGGCGCCGTACTGGCGGACACAGCAACTGGACGCTGTGATGTGTGTTACGTGCAGATGGCTAGTCGGGCGCTAGATAGCTACCATCATCCGCGAGCAGTCAACAACACTAGGGAGGGATACTTAGGAGCTTTCATCCATCTACATACATCCATCTACACACACACATTATCAAGACAATACTACCGCATGGCCGTGCGGTCATGCGCAGTTTTTATAGTTGCAGCACAGGAAGCAGCTACAGAAGTTTTGCCCTTTCAGGACCTGCCAAGAGGACCAATGGGATGTGCTGCAGTGCCTGAGCATGTGACCCTCGATCTCCAACGGGAGATCTTGCCCTGGGCATGCTCAGTGTGTGCAAATAAGGACTTAGTCCCAGAGAAGCCCGCTCGCCGCAGATCAGTGCAGGGTACAACAGGAGAGCCAGAAAAGGCAGCAGTAACCCTCTGCACAGAATCAGTCCCAGCAAGACGCTGGGAGCGACGCCTCCGCTGAGCAGAGCCCACTGCGGCCAAAGCAGAATGGGAGACCGCAGCAGACACGGATCGAGATTCCCCCTGTGCAGCAGAGGAAACTCGACTCCTAACAGATATGATATTAATATTTCTGCTACACATAGTAGTGCTGCAGCACATAAATCTCTGATCTATCAAACTATAAAGTAAATTAATCTGATCGGTAAACAGCATAACGAGAAAAAAAAATAATTTCTAGTATTATATTTTTTTGGCTTCTGCTACATTGACGTAAAATGCAATGACCGACATTCAAAACAAACATCTTATCTACCCCAAAATGGTATCAATCAAAACGTTAGTGCAACAAATAAGGCCTCACTTAGCCCCAGATCCTGAAAAACGGCGAAACTATGGGTCTCGGAAAATGGCAACATAAGCAAATGTAATTTTTCTTACAAATGTATGGGTTCGTTATTTATTACTTAAATAAAAAAATCTTTGCATGTTTGGTGATATTTGCAAGTCAGTTTTAGCATTTAGGGAACATTGTAAATATCTCTCCCACCCTAAAAAAAATGTGGAATGCACATTTTCCAGTATGCTATATGGTAAAATCAATTATGTCATTCAAAAGTACAACTTGTTCCGCAAAAAACAAGCTCTCATATGGTCACATTGATTGAAAAATAAAAAGTTATGGCTCTGGTAAGAAGGGGAGAAAAAAACAAAACGCAAAAACGAATAATCGCTGGGGAAGGGAAGGTTAAGGTATAAAACACTACAGTTAATAAATTTCATTGTCAATGTAATATTCAAGAAATAATTATTTATCCATTCCAAACACTACAATACCAAATATTTTGGTATTGTTGGGTCATGTGCTCAAATAGCTTGATGCAAACCATGCATCAAGGTGCTTATTCAACGGCTTCCTTGCTGCCTTAGAATGATAACAGGTGATAGAGGGAGGTGTCTGTTGCTGATATCATTTACAATGGAGGTGTAATCATGGGAGCGTTAGCCTCCCATATAAAAATATGGTGGTTGTGACTGCAGATTAAAGATTCCTGTGGAGATTTGATGTGATTGTACCTAAGGGAACATGAATATAATGTAATATACAAGGTTTTTGTGCTTTTGTGTAAATGATATTATAACATTTCTCATATATAAATACAGATTTTTTTTTGTTTTACATTTACTGAATGTGATGTATGACTTATTCTTTGGAACAGGAGAGTAGGTTGTTTGCATTGAATAGCTCTGGCCCTTTTCTTGGAACAACTAAGGATTACTTTAGGGTAAATGAGATAGTTTGTAGGTTTCTTCAAATACTACAGTTCACTGGGTGACTGATTTGTATGTTAAGTTCTTACCTTTAACATCACTTATTTTTATAAATGCTTAAGGCGCACAGTTAGACATGTAGAAAGCAGCTTTTTCCTGTAGTTACACTTGATATTAAGTCAACCACATCGCTCAAACACTTCTTGTCAATGAAACCTTTTATTCATGGTAAGTGAAAAGTTTACCAATTCAAGCAGTCAGCTTTCTACTTTGTTCAGTCCTAAAGTCAACTCTGCTTTTTGTCGGCTAATCTCTGGCCTATAACTTTTAATACGAAAAACTTATTAAAGTGGCAATGGTTAGTCTATTCATGCCTATAAATTTATCTCATTGGGAAGAAAGTGCGACTTATGCTATTTTAACCCCTTCATAGCAAATGATGTACAGTTACGTCATTTGTCGTGTGTCCTTGTCCTTGATCCAGGCTGATTAAATCAGTCATCATGTGCCATTAACAGACATGGGCAGAGTGGAGCCCGCGACTGATAACTTGTTAAATGCTGCTGTCAGTCTGTGACAGCGGCATTTAAATTGTGCTGGCAGGGGGCGCATCATTCTATGTGCCCATTGGTGCGCCCATGACATGATCACAGGGCACCGATGAGTTACCATGACTGCAGAGAATCTACTGAATTTCCCCATGCCTTTCATTACTATACTTCTTGGAAAGCCAGCGTTTCGCGGGCGATCATAGGAATCCGTGATTTTCACTTTACATAGCACTGCTGTGTATAGTACAAGCAATCAGATGATTGCAGCTTCAAGTCCCCTAAAGGGGCTCTTAAATACAGTAGAAAGTTAAATAAATGTTTTTACAAATAAAAATACATTTGAAAAAGTTCTACTTACTTCCTCTTGACCCACTAAAAATAAAACAACTATAAAAAATAAAAAAAAGAACATATTTGGTATCACAGCATTCATAAAAGTCCAATCTATCAAAATATACACTAAATTAATCGAATAAATGACGTAAGGAGGTAAAAAAGCGAAACATCGGAATTACATTTTTTTGGGCCTCTGCCACATTGCAATAAAATGCAATAAGAGGCAATCAAAACATCATATCTATCCCAAAATGATATAAATATAAATGTAAGCTCAGGAAGAAAATATAAGCCATCACCCAGCCCCACATCCCAAAAATGTAAAGTGTTACAGGTCTCGAAAATGGT
The DNA here is from genome assembly GCF_032444005.1 of Ranitomeya imitator. NCBI lineage: Eukaryota > Metazoa > Chordata > Amphibia > Anura > Dendrobatidae > Ranitomeya > Ranitomeya imitator. The sequence continues at coordinate 47,991 of NW_027194342.1, forward strand.
GACACAAGCAAAAGTTACTTTTTTCTTATACATTTCAGAACTTTTTTTTACCACTTAAATCTAAATGTAACTATGCATATTTGGTAGCTGTGTAATTGTACTGAGCTGGAGAATCATTTTGCTTGGGCAGTTTTACCATACAGTGAACATGGTAAATAAAAAACCTTAAAAACAATTGTGAAATTACACCTTTTTTGTAATTTCAATGCACTTGGAATTTTTGTTTCTGCTTTCCAGTGTATCATATGATAAAATGAATGGCTAGTTAAGGTACTGTCACACTGAATGATATCGCTAGCGATCCGTGATGTTGCAGCGTCCCGGCTAGCGATATCGTTCAGTGTGACAGGCAGCAGCGATCAGGATCCTGCTTTGCCATCATTGGTCGGCGCAGAAAGTCCAGAACTTTATTTCGTCGCTGGACTTCCCGCAGACATCGCTGAATCGGCGTGTGTGACGCCGATTCAGCGATGTCTTCACTGGTAACACGAGTAAACATCGGGTTACTAAGCACAGGGCCGTGCTTAGTAACCAGATGTTTACCCTGGTTACCAGCGTAAACGTAAAAAAAAAAAAACACTACATACTTACCTTCCGCTGTCTGTCCTCCGGCGCTGTGCTTCTCTGCACTGTGTAAGCGCCGGCCGGAAAGCAGAGCACAGCGGTGACGTCACCGCTGTGCTTTCCAGCTGGCGCTCACAGTCAGTGCAGAGAAGCACAGCGCCGGGGGACAGACACCGGAAGGTAAGTATGTAGTGTTTGGTTTTTTTTTACGTTTACGCTGGTAACCAGGGTAAACATCGGGTTACTAAGCACGGCCCTGTGCTTAGTAACCCGATGTTTACCCTGGTTACCAGGGGACCGGCATCGTTGGTCGCTGGAGAGCTGTCTGTGGGGCAGCTCTCCAGCGACCAAACAGCGATGCTGCAGCGATCGGGATCGTTGTCTGGATCGCTGCAGCATCGCTAAATGTGACGGTACCTTTAGATTCTATGATTTTATTTTCTTGGAAGGCAGTTTAAATTTGTGCTGCTTAGCATAACCCGTACTTCTGCAGCCCTTGCACATTTCTTAATAAAAGATCTGTAGTATAGATTGAATAGACTATTCCCAAGAGGACTGAAATTAATCTATTTCCAGAGCCAGATCAAGGTTCAAAAGATGAGAAAATTGATACAGAGCCTAGGTAAGTGCTATGCCTAAATTGTTCCCATTGATTTCGGCTAGCATTGAATTGGTTTTTTAAATGAATACAGTGATCTTGTTTTAATTGATTGTTATGCAAACTGCCCATCTTCATTGGCGAGCTTGTTATGTGGAAGTACTTTACTCAATTTATAGGTGTGCATGTGTTATAAAACTTTCTTTATTGCACGTTTATTTGATGGTCAATTTGAAAATGTACATTAGGGTACAAGAAATGTGAACGTACATACCAAATACATACCGAAAGAAAGTTTACATTGTGAGCTCCAATGTTTGTAAAGCATTGTGGAAAAAATGGCATTACATAAGTGAGTTAAATAAATATTAAATAGGCATTTATCAAGCAACATGTATAAAAAATAATAAAATATTAATATATCTAGGACATTTTTTTAATTCATAAAGTATTATCCTGAAGTCAAGTAATTTTATGAAAAGTATACCTGAAAAAAATGCTCCACTTTATGTTCTTATAAAAAGGTTCCATGTTGTGGAAGGCCTCCATGCATTTTCGGTTTCTACCAAACCAATGAGAGGTGAGTAACTCCCAATTTACTTTTAAAATCGCTGGAAGACCTTTTGCAAGAAAAAAATCCATCTTATCTTAGAAGTTTGGGCAACTTTGGCAACATTGATGTGATAGAGAAATTAAGGCAAGTTTTAAACTTTGGTCTATGACAGGGGTGTCAAATATGCAGGATACGGGTAGCATATAGTACCAAAGGCTGGATTCTTCCCGCACAGCACATGAGCTCATGAGGCGCGATGGGGGGTCAGGATGTGGGACGTTATCACAGGATAGGGGTCAGGACAGGGAGCATTATGACATGATGGGGTTTTAGGACTGGCGGAACGAACCAAGTAAATAGTGAGATGATGTTTGGTGCTTTTGCAGCCCGGGGTCCACCGTGCAGGAGAGAACCTGCTGCTGGCAAATGGCGGCACTATATGGTGGTGGAATCGAACTCTGTTACACCACAGAGTCATGGTATCGCACAAAGAGCGCAAGCAAGGAGTCACAGAACTCAATCCCAAGACTCGGGAAAAGAGTTCGTCTAGACCACTTGCGCTCGACACCGCTACTGGGTGTCAGACTATAACTAATAATAGTAGATTTAAGCGCAAGGGTGCGAGCAGTGCTGCACTGGCGGATGCCACCAACCACCCAGACTTGGGTTAGAGAAGCGCTCTAATAGCGCATGGCACCGCACTGTTGGTCACAGTAATAGACACTGTATCGTATGTTTTATGTTGATAGCTTAGTCGGGCGCTAGACAGCAGACATCCACCTTATGCGAGCAGTCAAACAAAAGGGAGGGGATGTTTAAAGAACGACTTGCACTCATCAACACACACACATTTTCAAATGTACACTAGCGCATGGCCATGCGGTCATGCAAACCTTTTATAGCTGCAGCAAGTACAGGTCCTTCCCAGAAGGACCAATGGGAGGCTGCCACAGAAATTGAGAACCTTCACAAAACGCAAAAACGAGAACAAAACGCAAAAACGAATAATCGCTGGGG